>NC_056747.1:104870106-104892963 GCF_019279795.1 Protopterus annectens
CTATATTAGAGCATAGTTCTAACTAAATATACTCATTCACTCACTTAAATAAAAAAAACATAAAAAATACACTGAAAAATCATCTATCAAACATACTCAGTTATTTATTATACTTCAAGCTCCTCAATTTCAATAGTGGTCTTAAGGGGACTTTACCATTGAGTCCTGGTGGCATGTCAGACCTGAATTTAATTGGCATGTCAGACCTGAATTTAATGGATGGGACTTTGCCTATATTATTTCTGCGAGTGTATTTTTGGATGGGACTTTGCTATTTTCACTCCTTCATTGTTTTGCTCCTTTGGATTTTATTCATTTATTTTATTTTTGCCGTCTACAACGGAGCATTAACTCCGAGCGGAAGGTACATTTGTTTTGATATTTGATGAAGTTGTTTTAATGAATCAGCTCCCATCTATCCACACCTCTTTCAGCCACCCCAGGATCTTACAGGTGCATATATTATCAAACCACTACAGGAAGGAGATACCTTTTGGGAGTCCTAAGTGATACAATTCTATTGACCATAAAGACTTGTCAGAGTGAAAGGCCTTCTTTATTGCCTAACTCAGGTTGACTCATTCTTACAGAGTGTTTTGATTGGTTAGGGATTTTTACCAGCTCCACTGAATAGTATATGTCCCACAGGTGGACTAACTTTAGTTGCTGTTAGGATAAGTATGGGGTAGGAAAAACTGCTTCTGGCCTCATCTGCTGATGAGGTGTGCATTGATGTGAGCTTAATTATATGCACTGAGGTCATTTTGTTTACCTTATGAAACTTTATTTTATGATTATTCCCTTCCTTTCTGAACTTCATTTGCAAAGTTTCTAGAATATAAAGCTTATTTAGCATTTTTTTCTTAAATGCTGTCTCAAGACTGTCTGTAGTGTTGGCCCAATGAAGGTGGACATACAGCTCTCCATGGAAGATTAATTTGTATATCGAGCAATGATAACTACATAGTGAGGGAATGGAAACCAGGAATCTGACTTAGTCTACCCCAGACATTCATACTCAGGGTGCTAGCGAGCATGTCTTAACTTCCAATTCTCTTCTACTGATGCCAAGTGCTGTGCTCACATCATAACATTACAGGTGCTGCCATACTTCAAAGCCTCTTTTACTGATGCTGAGTGCTATGGTCACATCACATTGATACAGGTACTCCCATATTTCAAATGGACTACTGTGCTGTGGTCGCATCCTATCATTACAGGTACTGCCATACTTTAACTCCTTTTGTACTGATGTCGAGTCCTGCGGTAACGTCATATTGTTACAGGTACTGCCATACTTCAAATCATCTTCTACTGATGTCGAGTGCTGTGGTCACATCATATCATTACAGTACTGTCATACTTCAAATCCTCTTTTAGTGATGCTGAGTGCTGTGGTCACATCACATTCTTACAGGTACTGCCATACTTCAAATGGTCTTCTACTGATGTCGAGTGCTGTGGTCACATCATATCGTTAAAGGTACTCTGCTGATGTCGATTACTGTGGTCACATCATATCATTAAAGGTACTCTACTAATGTCGAGTGCTGTGGTCACATCATATTGTTGAATGTACTCTACTGATGTTGAGTGCTGTCACATCATATCATTAAATGTACTCTGCTGATGTCAAGTGCTGTGGTCACATCATATTGTTAAAGGTACTCTACTGATGTCGAGTGCTGTGGTCACATCCGTTGCCTTCTACTGATGTTGATTACTGTGGCCACATCATATCTTTAAAGCTACTCTACAGATGGCGAGTGCTGTGGTGACATCTTATTGCTACATGTACTGCCATACTTCCCTGCTGCATCAGGCTATATCTGCAGTGCACATGTTTAATTGAGAGAGAATTAAGTGCTTCAAGTGACACTTGAACCAAAGCCTCTGAAATACCGTCTTTTATGCTCAAATGGAAATCTGCAAGTCCCTTTAGCACCTTCGCCTTCTCAGTGCACATAACGTTATTCAGTGCAATAAGGTGTGATGTCCAACAAAATATACACACTTACCAAATGGGAACTGAACCCAGGATCTATTTGAAGTTCACTGTGGTTGTGTGATACAAATATGGCTTTTGCCAGAAGCCATATCCAAAAGGGTATACCTGATGTTCCTTTCTGACGAAAGCAGTCTGTTGAACTTCATTTCACACCCCATTAACTACTGGCACTCATGGCCGGCCTTAGGCATAGGCCAACTAGGCAGCCGCCTAGGGCACCGGTCTAGCAGGGGCACTTTTCCAGTATTTATTTGGTATAGGTAGACCAGGATGGGGCACCAGGTAATGTGTTGGGGGGCGCTGTGGAGCCCTTTTGCCTAGGGCACCAGTTGACCTAGGGCCGCTCCTGCTGGCACTTAGGCCTGTTTTTGAACCTGAATCTCAAGCAATGGTGAAATTTGCATTGCCTTTGTACCAATATGGCAGAGTATCAGTGGATTTTAGCTGGGATACCCAAGAGATTTTCCCGTTACTTAGAAGCATCTTATGATATTTATAGCTAACAAGACAGCCAGAAGGAAAAGCAGACATTGTTTCAATTTAATACCTTTTCAAATCACAGCACCACTGTGTGTGATAGAATCCAGTTCATACAACAGTCTGGTTTGTGCATTTATGATGTGTATTATTGCTAAATGCCTGTAGAACAAAATTGTTTCCTTTAGAAAAGGAAATGCACTACTCCATATCTATCTATCTATATATATATATATATATATATATATATATATATATATATATATATATATATATATATCTAGTGCATGGAGGGTGGTGATTGTATTCCAATATTGTGAAAAAGGCAAACAGTGCTACAGACCTGTTCATAACAATTATTAAGCACCCCTGCTTCGGTTGTTAAGTTTGAGTATAATACTAGGCAGTTAAACCTGCCAGTAATGGCCAGCAAACCACAATGGAAGAATTAAAAACAGATTTCTTTCTGCCTGCTGTCTGAGACAGTTATCCGTCTCTGACTTTTATTAACATAAGACAATGTGTTACATTGTTTTTCTGACTGCACTTAATAAGTGCTTGACGGCTTTGTAAGTCATTAAAACACTTAGCTCTCATTTACTTATTTATTTATTTATTCATTTTCCAGTAACTAGTGGTACACAGAGCAGATAAAGCTACATGCAATACAAAGAGTTATGATCAGGTTTCTGATCATAACCCAATATTATGTGTTCTTGACATGGGTGTCAAGGCATTCATGTCTCAAGCACATAATAAGCTTGTTATGATCAGAGACCCGATCATAATGCTTGGTTTTATATATGACTTGAAATATTGTAAATGTGCTCTAAATACTGTTATTTATCTCTTATTTTCAGAAGAAAACTATTAGTGAATGCAGGATGACTTATTTGTATGCTAGCTTATTACCCTGAGCTGACATTTTATGATTGTCCTACTGTATCGCATTGAACAGGCAGTAGTATGTTCCACTGTCTTTTGTGTTAATTATGATCACTGTGTATATTCATGCATTACTATAATTTGAATACCTGTTTCCCTCCATAATTTGGTCATTTTTGATGGACATCTGACTTCATTGGCTTTACCCGGTTATCAAAACTGGAATAGTTAAGTAATTAGTGGTTTGCTTTTAGTCATATTGCTGGACAGGGAACCATAACATTTTGACCTTGTAAAAGACGTATAACCAAATTAGCCATACTACCAGTGTGACTAAATTCCTTCAATCAGCATTCATTAATGAGTTTAGTGTTTTTATATTATGAAATAGGTTGATACGGGGAAAAAAGAACACTGGTAATGGCTTTCTTTGTGTTTATATGCAGACTACGTAATCGACTGCACAAGACAGTTTCCATCCTGACATTAGTCAGTTGTCCTTTAGTCTGACAAGTGCCTTCCTGTTGTGTGGTTGCTAAGAAAGTGCTTTGCAAAAAGCTGAAGGGTCAACTGCCCATTTCTCATTTAATGTGTTGTAATTTTCTCTGTTTTGTGAAAATCTAGGGTAAGATCTCTGTAGAAGTAATTGCCTTAACATTTGATTACCCAAGGAGCCAATATAATTAAAATGCATGATTTAGAAAGGAAAAAGTAGACATTTTATCAGGTATAACCTGAGATCAAGACACTCTTGATAGCAGAGAGGAAGATTCCTTTTTCGTGCTCTGTGGTTGTCATGGAGACTGAGAACACTCCTGCTTGGTAACAGCAATAATTTGTGTGTACGTGCATGCGTGTTTTCAGAGTTCTTTAAAAAGCAAATTTTTTTCTGCAGTAAAACATCACTGCACAAATGGTTAACTGCTATGATCTTATGTGAATATAGCATTGTTTTCATTTCAATACCTTATTACTGCATTTCACTGCGCAGAAAGTCATGGAGCCGACAGAGTATCTTGAAAAGAAAATTGTAAACATACCAGGTCCTTCCAACACTTGTGATCCAGCTTTTTTGAGTGATTGTCATTCTTGATGACCGCTGACATTACTTTGAGAGCTGTGAGTCTCTTTTTTTTCACTTCATGCTGTCTCTCTAGGTCATAGTATGTGAATGGATGCTAAGAGTTGGCATATGAAGGGTTCTATTAAGGAAGAAGAATTTAAAAAGAATTTGCATTTAAAAAGTATTTGTGCTGTAGACTAACATCAGATATTTGTTTACAATCTGCATTGCTTAATTTCCTTATTACAGATTCAGCACCCCCCCCCCCCCGTTTTTTAATGGTATAGAAAACTACTGCAGTTTAGCATAACTGTTTTCCTTGGTAGTATGTTTTGCAGTCAGTTACTTGTATCACAACAACTTGTACACCACAGCTGCCCATACAGAAACTCTCAACTTCTTTGCTCAAACATTGTAGATATAACCAAAAAAATAATTGGATGGCACAGTGATGCAGCGGTAGCGCTATTGCCTCACAGCAAGAGGTTCTCCGGTTCGAATCTCGGCTGGAGTGCCTTCTGTGTGGAGTCTGCATGTCCTCCCTGTGTTCATGTGGGTTTTCTCTCGTTACACCAGTTTCCTCCCACGTTACAAAGACATGCGTCTAGAGCATTTCTCCCTGGGCCTCCGCTGAAAATTGGCTCTGTTCCAGTAAATAAATGTTAAAATAAAATAAATGTTAAAATAATTGGGGTGGGGCAAAGGCCCAATTTCAGGGTTAGTTTGTAAATTTATTTATTTTATTATTTTACATTTGTTGACCGGGCTAGTCCAACTGGATATATGTCCATTTTCAGACAAATAAATATTGCTTTAATTCTCGTAGAAAGTTAATAGAACAACAGATTTTACATCAACATGCATTTTCTGAAGAATAAGACATATGAAACTCTAACAACTGACATAATCGACTGAATGTAATCTTCAGTAATTTACCACAAAATCAGAATATTTATGAGGGACAGGCAATGAGGCAAACTCAGGGATGTTCTGCAACATCGAGGACATTTGATTGCTGGAGCACAAAAGCTCAATATGTCAGTTGCCTGTGTTCTGTGCTGTTCACATCATGTAGGAGGAGGAATTTCTTAAGGTAAGTTTTCCATGGCCTGATCCTGCAGGGTGTTGGACAAAGAACAGCACAGGCATCTCATTGCCTATAACTCATTACTTTTTCTCTGAATTGCAGTGACCCTTGAGTGAGAATAATAACATAAAGGGGGTGTAGATTGCCCCTGAAGATACACTTCTTAAGTGTTTTTATATTTAGAGGGGTATTCAAAAAGAGCTATCTTCATTACATAGCTCTAATTATCTCAAACTGATGTTTTTAATTTTGTTCTTGCTGCACATAAAATGGCTGCATATACATCTGAAATGAACACACTTCACAAGTCTTCTCAGCATGTAACAAGCATGCACCATCTGTCAGTTGCCCTGTTCTTGGCTTGATCACAGTGCATGACATATCTAACTTCTGTTGTCAAAACAGGATTCTATCCCTGACAACTTCTGCTTTCTTTTTTCACTCCCATAAATATTTTTAACTGAAGTCTTCCTTCTAGGCCTCTCATTCTGCTTTCACTCTCAACTCTCTCCTCTCTTCCTGTCTATTCATGCCTCCTCTTCCATTATAAAAACCTCTTCTTTTCTACCATTTACCATTATAACTCTAATATCCTACTAAATCTGTTCTATTATTTTCTTCTGTTATCTTATTTTTATGCTTGTTCCTACTATCAGTTTCTAACTTCCATGAATTATTTTTAATATAAGATAGTGGATTGTTGCATTTGTCATTTGCATATTTTATTATGTTTGAGTTTTAGATCTTGGTTTACACCCCCCCCCCCCCGTTATCCATTAATGCACTGTAAGTCTAAATAACATTGTTGTTTATGTTTTTCAAACTTTCTTCCCCAGCCTCCACTGAAAAGAGGTGCTGCATGGCCAATATGGAATATCTCAGTAGCCAAACAACATAAATAAAATAAATGTTGTTGTTTTTCTTTCGGCTTTTCTTGATTTTTACAGTGCCGAGGTGCCAGCCCGATGCCCCACCTTCAACGAAGGCATGCCCATTCACGCATGTCTTTCAAATGCCACTTGACCATGGGGAGGACATGCAGACTCCACACAGAAGGTGCTCCAGCCAAGAATCGAACAGGAGAACCTCTTGCTGTGAGGCGACACCGCTAACGCTGCACCACAGCGGCTTAAAACATTAAATAAGTAGTACTTGGACACATGAGACCCTACTCTAAATTAGATGGTGACACTCCTTGGGGGGGCAAAGGGATTATGAGGAAATGGGAAGCTGACATAAACAGATGGGGCAATATTTCTATGCAGTCTCTAGCATGGCTCACCTATGTTATTTTGAATCTCTCTGTCATGACTTGTGTTTCATTGATTTTTTTTTAATTGAATAAAACATACTACAGGCCCTTCCATGTATCTTACCAACAATTTTCACATCTACTTAGACAACAAGTGCATGACACATGCAGGTAGTGGAGCAATGCTATTAGTATAGAAACACTCAAAATAACCACATCCCTGATAGCATGTAACTCCCTCTCATCTGAAACAGACCCCAACTGGATCCTTATCTCTATAACAACAGGCCCATACTTCAAAGTGCAGTTTACATTCCACCATCAAGTCCGGTCACAAAATTTGACCCCACAATAATGGTCATATTAAAACAAAGCAATCACAAACAAATTATCACTGAAAGAGACTTCAACCTAAATGTCATCTCAGTCAAAAGTAGACAAGTTAACTCTTTTCTCTCACAAAATGTCTTATCCCAAGTGAGCAACACTCTACTAGACCAAACCTTAATGATTCTTTTTTTTGGATCTTTTCACAACCGATATCCAACAAAGAAGTAAGGAAATTACATACCTACCTAGCAATCTCCATGACCATCTTCCCTTACAAGCCATCCTTGCAGTTACAGACCTGACACACCCACCATGCATAGCTGAAACAAGATCCATGTCTGAATCGAGAAATGCTAGCATAGTGCTTCAAACTACCATAGTCCTTAACAAACACTTGCCAATAAAAAGGAATATGTAAAAATGTAGCAATATCCAGTGCTGGCTCCTATTAAGGAACAGTTAAATGACCAAGAAAAAGCCAGGATACAGTGGCAATCCTCTCAAAATTTACAGGACCATAATACCTTCCTGGATTTTAGGCACATGTGTAAGCTAGAGATTAAAAAAGCAAAATCCTCCTAGCTTTTTTCCAAATTCCAATCCTTGACCTTCTATCTAGTCCAAACAATTCTGGAAACTAATAAAAGATATAATATACTTCAAAGATAACAAATCTAGTAATGCTTCAGAAATAACAAACTCAGATACTCTCCAAAGCTTTAAAACTATTGTAAGCATATCTATGCTTCCTAATCCTCTTTGTTCTCCCAAAAGTAACACAACAACCTGCAACGACCAAAACAGTACAGAAATCACAACTTCCCTCCACCCAACAGTCTCCCAAACTTTGATCACAGGTAATACCCCCCAGTACTTACTCTTATCATCACCTTTATACCATTAACATATCTCCAACTGGGAGCATGTCAGATTCATTAACATATAAATAGGGGATTTGCTCCCCACATAAAACTTTGATCAGCAGTTTTTACATTCACTGAAAATACCTTTGATGACTCAACACGACTCCACTGATCTAAATTAGTAAAGAAACTCCTAAAAAAGTATAGACACCAAATACAACCCAAGCCACCACGGTTTATAGCTTGCATTCCGATTGCACAACCATTTGCTCATATTTTTATCTCCGCATCTGTTCAGGAATTCCCATCCCAGTTTAAACACTCATAATCCTCATACCTAAGAAACAATCTGCATCCTCCCCCCAAGATTTATGCCCTATATCCATTCAATACTCTGTTACTATGATTTTCAAAAAACTGTATTTCTGTTCATGGATGTAAGCATCTAAACAAACATGACCAGCTAACTGATGCCTAAAATGACTTTAGAAATGGCCACAACATTCTAACTGCAGTTTATACGGTTAGTTGCAAACTTTACACTTGTGTGGCAGAAGCATGGCTGAATATTATTTTATGTTTATAGAACCTTTGAAATTGTAAACCATAAGGTGCTCTTAAACAAACTTGATAAAGTTGCTTTCAGTGCTAGGGGTAGTCAGTCAATTCAACTGCTACCTTATAAACTTCCAATACAGATGAGGTCACTGTTACAGTACGTGTTCCTCAAGGCTCCATACTCAATCCCCTATTATTTCACTATTTATCCATGATCTAACCTCAATAATCTAGCATCACCTGTGATATAGATGACCCATTTATGTGCAGAAAAAGGCTCTTCTTTTGTGTCTGTTGAAAAAGACCTACAAAAAAAATGTAGCCACTTTGTGTCTGACTAAAATCCTACTTCTTCAAAATGTCTTCAAAACTGCTGCAGAGTTCTTTGGCCTACATCAGAAGCTTTCTAAAACTAACTGTATCAAAATTAAGATTCCTTACTACCATGCGTCTCTACTGTCCAGATTTTGGAAGGATGCCCCCCCATCTGCTCTTAAACGTTTGCTCCATCCCTTCTCAAATTAGAAGTTATTTTGAGAGGTTCTACATTAATAGTACCGATATTTAAAAGGATCTTCTCACTTGGTACCTTTTCCTTAGTTATTGTTTACTTTGTCTCTAACTCTGGAAGTGAAAGTTTATTGGCATGTTAATAACAAGTCTATTAACACTGCAGACCAGTACAAATACCTTGGACTTATTTTAGATTCTGCTTTATCATTTGAAAAATCATCCTGGCAGAAAGTGATAAGGCAACCCAAAGCTTCATATACCATCTTCAATCAGCTGGTCATTGTAGCTAGAATAGATATTGAAAAGAATTTACTCATACTTAGAAATGAATATGCTGCATATATCAACTCTCTCTAGTATGCCTACAATACTCACTGTCTGAAAACAGCAGAAAATGCTATATATAGATTTTTCAACCAGTCCACTAAACCCTAAACTTGAGCGTTATTGCACCACCCTCTCGAAAGTATACTGGCTATCAGTAGTTGCATTTTTTTACCCTACTTCTTTCATCTCTAACAACTTTAATCTTAAATAACAGTTCCTTTCCATCCCTTGAAAATAACAAACAAATCAAATCATTGCCTTAATCTTTAAGAGAAGACCCTTCCCTTACACTGTTACAACCCTCCCTTTGGCCATTTTATAGAATACTCCATGTTTAGGAAGACATTGCTTGAATACCTATAAAGTTACAAGTCACATGATTTTTCTGACAAAGGTTAAACTCCACAAAACTTAAACACTTTTTCCTCATTCTACTTAAAACTCGTCTTCCAATAAAAAACTATCAGGTGTAATTCTATATTTGTAAACATGTTGACAAGAACTATTTATTGTTTGCTTTTCTTTGTATATTACTAAAATAAGAAAACTTCACAGACTGCTGGATGTCTAATTGTACTGCAAGCTTAGATAGTAGAGTATTACCAGCCTGAGTAGTAAGGTGATAAACTTATTGTCTAATTAATAGTATGTCATGTACTGACCGAATCAGCACATTGATGGTATGGCCTGTACTGACCGAATCAGCAAATTAATGGTATGGCCTGTGTTGACAGAATCAGCACATTAATGGTATAGCCTGCACTGGCAGAATTAGTGTATTAATGGTATGGTCTCTACTGACAAAATCAGTGCATTAATGGTATGGCCTGAGCTGACAGAATCAGTGCATTAATGGTATGGCTTCTGCTGACAAAATCAACACATTAATGGTATGGCCTATGCTGACAGAATCAATGTATTAATGGAATGGTCTGAGCTATCAAAATGAGTGCACTAATAGTATGGCTTGAGCTGACAGAATCAACACTGGTCACTATACCATGTGATAGCATGTCTATAAAATAGCAACTCTATGTATCAAAAATATATTTATCATTTATTCTTCAATGACGTAAATGCAAGTTTTTCTTTTAAATTACAGCATTGTTTGTACGGCACAGAACTTATTCTGGCTTGCTGTAATTCCTCTGTGACAGTGTCTGACAAAAGTTTGTACATTTTCTGTAAACTCTGTTAAACTGTGTGCATCAGCACCTGAGTCATGGATCGAAAGGATTAAATGACCAGTTAACCTACCTGGACAATAAAGTCTCAATAAAGCAAAAATAAATAAATGAATAACTAAAGTAACAAGGTGAAAAAAGACACAGAAAAAACATTTTTGAGGAGGGGGACAAGCGCTTCTGCACCTTCCATGTTGGGGGGGGGCAAGCCCCTCACAACCCTGAACTTAGTAAAAAAGTATTAGCAAAAACTGGTAATTGAAACTGTACTCAGCCAAGTGTAGAGCAACTGTTTAGCATTCACACAGCGTGCTAAGCACTAATGAGGCACAGGTTACTCCTTACAGATGAGCCTGCGTACATCAGAAGGCCCGTTTTAATTGAATGTTTTAATGAAGGAAATAAGTTTAAAACCTGCCAACTAAGCTCTGATTTGTCATGGTGACCTTGTATAGTGTGGGAATAATAATTTTAGGGATAAACTTATACAATTATATTAGCTTTGAGACATTTCCTTCTCATTTTTAAAAGCACCATAGTATTGAGGGTACGTTTCTTAAAACACCTGAATATTTCTGCTTCATACTGGATCACGAGAATGTAGGAACCCATTGTATTTGATCTAGTGATTAGATTTTCAAAACAAAAATGAAAAATTACTGGAGTTTGAACTTCTGGGAACGAGAGAAGATACTGCAAAAGTGTGCAGATGTTTTTTAAACATATCTTTTGAATCATGATAGTGTTCCTGAAGAAGCATGGTTTACAGGAGACATGGGCATGGTGCTACCTGTGTTTAGGTTATTTAGGGATAATGTATATAGAGTGTGTGTGTGTGCATGTGTGAGTGTGTGTGTGTGTGTGTGTGTGTGTGTGTGTGTGTGTGTGTGTGTGTGTGTGTGTGTGTGTGTGTGTGTGTGTGTGTGTGTGTGTGTGTGTGTGTGTGTGTGTGTGTGTGTGTGTGTGTGCGCGTGTGTGTGTGTGAGTGTGTGTGCGTGCGCCCGCGTGTGCATGTGTGTGCGTGTGTGTGCATGTGTGTGTGTGTGTGTGTGTGTGTGTGTGTGTGTGTGTGTGTGTGTGTGTGTGTGTGTTTGTATGTGGTGGATTAGAATGCATGGTGATGAATGGATAAAATATACACTGGAGGAGGATAAGAATATGGTATGAAATTTGGAAGGAAGGAAGGATGGATTAATGAAATTGTTTACTTTAAAACTAAAGGGACA
Organism: Protopterus annectens; assembly: GCF_019279795.1. Lineage (NCBI taxonomy): Eukaryota > Metazoa > Chordata > Ceratodontiformes > Protopteridae > Protopterus > Protopterus annectens. Next base: position 104,881,880 of record NC_056747.1, read on the forward strand.
TATTAGGAATCCTGCTGTCTAGATTTAATATGTACAACAACCAAGTTCAGTAAACAGAAAAAGTGGGACAGATGAAGACACAGTTATAGGGTAGGCAAAGCAGAAGCATACAGTTGTGAACTAAAATATGCTAGCCTTCAGTGTAAGGCAGGGATATAGAAAGAAACGGCAGAAGTTCTGATGTAAACCAGATTTTAAAAACGTGTGGTGGCTCTGGGACACAGAAACATGAAACCCTTTGGATCCTCAAGGCCAGTTATTTTTACAAAACATCAGGTCTTATACATAAAACAAATTTCTTCCACTAGCTCAATCCTATTATAAGGAAACTCCTAAATTAATATTATTCTTATCTGAAATATTATATACCAATGTTAATCCAAAGTATATTATTTCTAACTCGTACAAAACTCTAGTTTTACTTAATAACAATTTAAATAATAAATGCTGAAATTTTATCACATTGGGGGAAAATTCAGTGCTTTTTGTAAATAATAAAACTAATTTAATACAGTCTGTGGGAAATAATTTACTGGTACAATTCTGACATGTCTTTACTTGGAAATTTCGATGCGGAGCATCTTTAACACCAGATAGAATAGCAACATTCCATAATGACAAGTTAGGAATGTAAGCAATTTTGTAGAAAAAGAGATTCGAAAAGAATTCAAACAGCACCACTTGATGTATAACCTAACAAAAGAAGAACACGCAACACTAGAAGAATTAAAGAAGAATACATCAATTAGAATTATGAAACCAGACAAAGGAGGGGGAGTGGTAATAATGGAGAACATTATATACGAAGGAAAAATGAACAAAATCCTTCGTGAAGAGAGTAAATATAGAAATGTTTCTATGGATGAGGTCCAATTGGCCTATCAAAAGATAGACATGGCCCTTGATCATAGGATTATTGAAGGAACAATCAATAACAATACGTATACATTTTTATCAGTGCCTAAACCAAAGATTCCAATAATATTCGGCATTCCGAAAGTCCATAAAAACGTAAGTGACCCACCATTGAGACCGATTGTGTCGGCCGACTGTTCAAAGACGCTACCTATGGCTAAATTTGTGGACAACAAGATCAAACACATTTGTAACAGTTCTGGACATATATTAAAGGATTCATGGGACCTACTTAGAAATATCACATCAACTCTCTTTTCTGAGAATTTGATTTTTGTTACCATAGATGTGATAGACCTTTTTACTTGTATCCCACACAATGAAGGGATGAGGATCTTCGAGGACATGATTTTTATGGACAACACTCTAACACACACAGAAAAGGTTGCCTTAGTGGGACTTATGGACAATATTTTGAAGTATAACTTCCTAACATTCAATGGAGAATTTTACCAACAAATAAAAGGGGTAGCAATGGGGGCGGCGTGTGCACCTACTTATGCCAACATTGTTCTAGCAGGTTGGGAATTGAATTATATTTTGAACTCAGAATTTCAACAATACTGGTCCTTATATCGACGTTTTCTTGACGACATCGTCATTTTTTGGACAGGGGGTAGTGAAAAATTATCTTTATTTTTGGAGTATATCAACAACACTACCTCATACCTGAGATTTACACACTCAAGTTCGGTTGACAGACTTCAATACTTGGATGTAGAGGTGCAAAAGAATAAAAATTCCAAAGACTTCGAAACCAAAATATTCCGGAAAAACACCTTCTGCAACTCCTTCCTGCATTTCCAAAGTGCACACCCGCCCCATTGCAAGAAAAATATTGTCAAAGGACAATTTGTTAGAGGTTGCCGAATGACAAGCAGGGACGAAGACTTCTATGTAGAATGCAACACACTAGAAGCCATGTTCCTTGCCAGAGGATACCCACTTGAGTTTATAAAAGATATCAGAACAGAAGTTGAACAACATAGACAGACCAAATTTAAACCTATTAAGGGATGTCTGATTAATAACAACGACCAAGTTACAAGTGAGCATACCACAGATGGTCGGGTAAACATAAACACGAACTATATTCTAGCTGATTCTGATTATCAATCAGCACTTGTCTTGGAATTCAATGGTTTCAATTCCAAGATAAAAAGAATGATTCTAACAGAGTGGGAAAAATTCATCTCATTCTCGGATATACCCAACATAAAAGGAAAAGCACCAAAAATGGTATACAAAAATGCACGCAGCATAAAAAAAGTTTTGGAAAATAATCAAACAAAGGAACTTTATTACCACTTGGAGGGGACACGCTCCAGTAATATCTCACATGGAACATTTCATTGTGGGCACTGTAAACAATGTCCCTATATTTCTAATAAAAGAGAAATTTTTATTGAAGCCAGGGACATTAATATATACAGTACAGGTCTATTCAACTGTGACTCCCAGGGAGTGGTCTACCTCGCAATGTGTTCAAGATGCAGTTCGTATTATGTTGGGAAAACAGAAAGAGTATTGAAGAGGCGAATTTACGAACATGTATACGAAATACAAAAAGCAAAGGACACTAATGCATTGTTCAAACACACTAAGACCTGTAAAGAGGCCAAGTTTTCCTTTTTTGTTTTAGAACAAGTGGAAAAAGAAACAAGAGGAGGTCCCTGGGAAGAATGGCTTGAATACAGGGAACTTTATTGGCAAATATTATTAGAAGCCAATAAACAACCAGGTCTAAATGAATGCATTTCAATAGTCCCAGCTCTTAAATTGAGATCAATTAAAGTATGAAACTCATCAAATTACTCTTAAAGAACAGTAGAGGGCACTGTTGTCTATGTTTCTTTCCTATGCACCAACTCAATTCAGTATTTACATTAACACAACAAACAGTTTTTAAACAAACAGCTTCATTTAATTATGTTGGTTTTAGAAACCAAATCAACTATAACATGTTTTAATAAAAAATTTTTTAAAAAAAGTTTTTATATATTAGGACCATTTTAAAAGAGAGTTTTTATACATTCTTCTTGTCATTCTTAATAATTAAGGATTTCATTATAATGAGCCCTTTAGGTTGTCATTATTATTATTGGCTTAAAAAGGATGCATTGTTTTTCATTGGTTTTTACATTTGAATTTTACTATATAAAGCTTAATCACTTAATTAGTTTTGTCTGATGAAGTCTAAGCTATAGGCTGACGAAAACGCATGTATTGGATTTTAAAGCGTTTACTGACTTTGTGATCAACTTTTGGATTTATTTTGTTTCCTGATTAAAGTGCGGTTTGTGTGCGCTGTTTCCAGCTTCTTTTGTTTATCAATTTTGTAGGGCCGATTGGTCACATATTCTTGGACTGTTCAGTTCTTACTAACTGCTGGAGCAAGATTGCTGATGTTTGCAGGCCTTATGGACTGACACATTTTTCCTTAAATAAATGATTAGTCTTATTTAACTAACATTCGAGGGGGCTTCCAAGTTACTGAAAATTGTTATCTCTTATGGACAATTCTGCCTGTGGCAAGGAAAAATAAATAAATGGAAGAAGTCTTTACCACTGCTATTTAAATATTTAACTCCCCTATGAGAAACAGTACAGAAAGAGATGAACATCAAGAGAAACATGACATTTCCCAAATACCTCACAAAGAACCCATGGACAAAAATACTTTCTCTAACTGATTTATATTAAAACAGTGATCTCTCTTCAAGCTGAAACAACTTATGTTTCCTATAAAATGAATAATTCTATTTGCAAAGTCTTACAAATGATTATGTAAGGTAAAAATGTACATAGTTATTCTCAATAAGACATATATTTTTTCAGACATTGAATATATATGTTGTATGGTTATGTTCTGAAGGGTTGATATAAAAATGTTGCTTATATTATCATTTTTATTGAAACATTATTACAATTCATTGGAAAAATCTATTTTTTCTTCAATAAAAATAAATGTAAACAAAAACAGTAGATAGATAGATAGATAGATAGATAGATAGATAGACAGATAGATAGATAGATAGATAGATAGATAGATAGATAGATAGATAGATAGATAGATAGACAGATAGATAGATAGATAGATAGACAGATAGACAGATAGACAGATAGATAAACATGAAACCCTGACTACAGCCAAGAAGACTTCAGTTTAACTAACACTCTGGATGCTGAAGAAGCCAGCTAGATGAGGTGGAAGTAAGTGTCCAGTGCTAGCTCACCCATCACAGAAAGATGGGATTTCCCATTTCAATACATTACTGACACTCGACTGAGACTAGATATTAAAGAAAAGCAACAGTCAAAGAACGAAGCATAGATGGCAAAACTATTATGTAAATACGTAATGAGGTCCCGAAGTGGCTGTCCCGTCTCTTCCTTCTAACAAAGCATTAGAATTGTCCCTAGGAATCTTCATGACAGGTCGGACCCTGCTGTGTCTTGTGTTTATACTGTTCTCCATTTTTTGGAATCCCTGTTATTTCTGTTAGATAATACTCAGCTTTGTTCCTATATACAGACATGTCTGCTCACTGTTGGTTCCTAGACAAATAACTCTTCTATATTTGAGAGACACCTCTTCACAAACAAGTGTGCTTCATACCTGTTCCATGCCAAGGCCCTGTGTTTTGTTGTCTTTTCAGACATAATTATTTCACTGTCTTATGTCTTCTTCTCAATATTCAAGAAAATTGCATACCTCACTAAACTGTCCATTTCAAAATGGCAGTGTAAGCATGACCTTAAATGTTGCTACTGTATTTGTTGTCACTGCTGTCAATCAGCTGTACTTGAGGAGGGACATAATGGTGTCTGCTAAGAGTCCATTGGCTACAATTACTATCAGCAGAATAGAGAGAAAGAATGTGCAAATATGTGGACTATGTACTAAGTCTGAGATTGAAGTATCTTGGAGTATTCCCTTTTTAATAACATATAGAGATCTCAGAGTTAGGATATATAAGTAACACTCTGCGGGGTGTTGAAGACCCCTTGAGAAATGTTTCAGTAGGATTAGAGTGACTTTTCATTTCACTATATTTCTTAGGACTTGCACTTTATTTTACATAGTTGCTGGACTTGCATTTACCAATCTCATATTTCAGATAGGGGACTGGGACACATATCTATCATGTAGTAGTAGTATTACAAATAAGGCTACAGCTAACAAATCATGGTTTCATATAAATGCTGCTCACATACTACTGTTATATGGCACCACACAGAAGACGTGACTGCACAGATAGCAATGCACTAAACATGCAGAATATTGTCTTAAAAATGTTGTTGGTGGGCTCAGTTTAAAAGTGGTTTACTGTTATTTATGCATACATAACTGTGAGGCTAATAAGATAGATAGGGTGACTTACATGTTATGTAGCACACAGATCATCTAAAACGTTTTCAGTTGGAATTTAGACATCATGGAGGTTAAATCACATCTACTATGTCTGTGCATTATTTTTAGGCCTCCTGGTGTGACATGATGATAGTCTGGAGAAATATCTACCAAAACTGAAGAAACACATCTGCAGAAGTGAGAAACATATCTTTCTTTCAAGACTCTTTATATTTATAACCACAAAAGTATGATTCTCAGTGGAAATGTAGTTTAACTGCACTCTCCTAGAATTTTTTTTTTTCACTAGAAGAAATCTTAACATAAATGTAGCTTTGGAGCTATGTACTGCATTTATGCATGTTAAAGGAGAATATACCATAAAGGTATTTGACTCTTTTACTTTTCCTGAAGAGGAACATGACAAATAGCAACACTTGGAGAAAAATGTAGTAATTATCAGTAGACAAATAATTTGTCATTTATTAGATTTTTGTCCTTTATAAAACTATACAATTCATGCAGAGATTATAGAAGATTGTGTTACTGAACTGAAGAATAGAGCCAAAAACATAATTTGAAAACTTTGGTAAGTTGTATGACTTGCTCATAATAGAATAATGTATGGTATAAGAAGTGAAGAAACAGGGGGATGGCTTTTAAGAAAAGCAGGCTTGAAATTCCAGAGTTGTGGATGTCTGCAAAGTGAGCAAGTTACTGGTATACAGTTAAAACAATTAACTAAGAAAAGGTATAAAAATAGTAAGGCAAAAAGTAGGAAATAAAGACAGGAAATACTGTAAGAGTAATGGATATGAAAAAGACAGCCATATAATGGTCTGATGGAGGCCAAAATGCTTGCATTTTTAGACTAAAGTTTACATTAGGTGTGACTAGAAACATAATAGGATGCACTGTCCTGCACTTAATCAAGAATCTATGCTAGAAAAGAAAACATTTCTATGATTTGTGAATGGAAAAACAAGGGTACTCAGAAGAATCTACATACTGTTGAACAGAATTATGAAAATTAACTCTTTGTTGATACCATGTTCATCAAATAGATTGGACATAGTTTAAATTATACTATTGGCAAGAAATATGAACAACTAGTTGGCAGACTGTATAATTTAATCTTAATAGAGGTGCAGAGTGTAACGGTTTGTCAATTAATACTTTTAAACAGCTGGGGCTGTATGAATTTGAAGAGAGATGTGAATTGGTTATTAACCTATTCTGGCCAGCTGGTGGCACCCTTAAGTAATAAAAAAAAAATGATGGCATGCCAGTACAAAATTTTAAAGTAGTACCTCAACAAGTTAATTTTTCAAATGTTTTGAATCATTTAACTTGTGAGAAGGTAGGAATGTAAAGTAAATTCACAGTATAAAATCAAAGACTGTATGCATTCAAAATTAATTGTACTGCCACAGTAACATTTCTGTTAGTGTACAGATCCATAGCAAGGATACTCTTTATGACTATGCTGACTTATTTACATGCTTAGAAAGAATGCCAGGAGCATACCATATACCAGTCAAATCTGTTTTTGTGCCTGTGGTCCATGCTTTCAGAAAAGTAGTTATAATTTTCAGGAAGCAAATCAAAATCGGTACTAAAGGCAATGTGAAGCATAGGTGTAATAAATAAATGAAAGACAACAGAATGGATGAATAATATGGTCAATCCTATAAAGAAAGACAAGGTTTACATTTGTGCTGATTCACAAGATGTAAATAAAGTGATCAAAAGAGAGCAATGTCCAGAAGTGGTTTAAAGAATGCCAAATGACAGTTACTTTTTTCAGTATTAGTTTTATCCTATGGTTCTAGGCAGATATATCTCGATGAAGCAAGCACCACAGTGTGTATATTTAATTCCTTATTAAAAAGGTTGAAATTTCATAAATTTCCATTTTTGATATTTCAGAAGCAGCAGAAGTGTTCTTAAACAGTTTGTTTGTACAGTTGTAAACATAAAGAATGATATATTAGTCAGGATTCAGATATATATTTATTTATTTTTGTTGACCAGGAAAGTATGACTGGGATAAAACCATTTTTCAATGGAGGTCTGGGGAGAAAAGGTCCACATTCAATACAAGCATACAAAAATGACAAAGATTACAAAAAATACAAAGATACAAAAATGCAGTTAAGAATGAAATTTAACATACTAGGTTACACTACATACTCTTGAGAAGGAAGCTATTATATAGGTCATGAAGAAAAAATACAGTGTGTTTACAGTTATATATATGCAGGATACAGGGCTTGTAAATAACACAGAAAGAAAGTATGCCAACAGATCATTTTTATCCCTATAATTTTGAGAAGATAAACAATTAATGAAGAGAAGAAGGTAGTTGCATAGTATGGGAATTACGAGAAGAAGAAGAAGATAGATTATAGTATAGATTTGTTAATAACTGAGCACACTAACACTTTGGAAACCATTGCTTATGAAGATTGAGCAGTAAAAAGAATGAGAAATGAAGAAGTTGAGGTGAGCAGGCAATTTAAAAATATTAGGTTTTGAGTAGATAAGAAGGAGAAAAGGTAAGTAATGAATGGCATATGGAGTTTGGTGAGATAATGGATGATATAATTAGAGAGAAAGTTAATTATTTTTTCACTTAAAGAGATTAATCTTACTAGAGAGAAAGGTTTTGCTTTTGATATAGTGACTATCCTTCTCACACTACTTTTCTTTGTTTAGTTGATGGAGTGTAAAAGGAGAGTGGGAAGAATGTGTTAAGATGGAAAGGTAGTAGAATGTGGATATAGTAGTTATCTGGATGTGGTGCAGTTTGCATTTAGATATTGCTATAATTGTTCTTCTTTCAGCTTTTCCTGGTTAGGGGTCGCCGCAGCGGAACTCCGGTCTGCTAATGATTGGCAGTGGATTTTTATGGTGTCGAGGTGCCAGCCCGACGCCCAACCTTCAACAAAGGCACGCCCATTTATGCAGATATTGCTATAGTAGTAACTTAAAAAATATTTGTATTCCTTATTTATTTTAAATGCAAAGGGATAGAGCTCCAAGTTTATGTAACTTAGTGGGAGTACAGATTAACCTCAATTAAGTTATATGTTTTAGAGATGGTGAGACAAGATTTGTTGTTTGATCTCTAGTCTAGGTATACAGTATAATTGGAGGATATTATTTCAGTGAAGGGCATTTATCAGGGAAGTGGGTTAAATTATGAGCTATTTTAAGTTGTGAGAATGTGAGGTAGTGGAGGAGTTTTAACTAGTAGAGCTCTCTAAGAGCTGCACAGTGGTGAGTTTTTTGAGGGGTACATGCGGCAAATTTTGCTACTTTATTGCAGTATGAGTCAGGTGTTGTTTTATGGTTGGCACTAAGGTTTATAAAGATGGGGGATGCATATAGTATGGATAGAAGTAGAAAGTTGGTAGCTATGGATTTTCTCATGAAGTCTGTCAGAAACCTTCTTGCCCTATAGAAGGATCCCAGTTCTCTGTGGGTTTTTGATGGCTTGATGTTGGTCATATTTAAGCTTGTAATCAGTTAAGACCCAGCATAGTTTTGTTATGCATTCTATTTTTCGTGTCATTGGTTGATAGGATGTGAAATTTGAACTTATGTTCTGTGAAACCTTTAGAGGTAATATCACCTGTATAAGCACTTTTGTCTCTAAACAAAGACTTCATCAGATACAAATCAGATTCAGTCTATGCAATTCAAGGCCACCCCTACCTAAAGCAACTTAATTGTGATCAGTAATCATTATAATTTATTACAAACCACACTTATTAAAGAAATAGTTAAAATCACATAATAAACTTTCATTATAGTCAGTGGCAAAAGGATATTTGTATTTGGTGCTTAAACAAAGTGGAGCTATAGCATGATAGGGGAACATGAAGTACTGCCAATGTTTTTAAGCTTATTTTGTATTTTGCTTTATTTTTTTAACATTTTGTGCAAAAGTTTTTTTTTTAAGTTTTTCAAAAAACATTTTAATTTTTGTTTCTAGATCTTATAGCAGTATAAGTTAAGTGTAAGTGTTTTGTAAAGGGTGTTTTGCTCTTTTAAGGTTCACATAATAAGCAATGTACAGTTTAATTTATGATAGGTGATGCTGGCCAATTGTACTAGGTAGGGCATTTAAGGAAGGGAAGTGATGTAAAAATTTGTATCTGATGAAGTTTACGTTTTAAAGATGAAAGCACTTATACAGGTGATATTACTTGTTGTTTATTAAAATCTTTAATCATTTCCTGGTGCTGCATAGCCTTTTATTTGTTGTTTTTAGTTTCTACTTTTATTGTGTATTACACACTCGGAAACCTTTAGAGGTAAAGCGCATTAGTCTGTTGAATTGCAAAGTCAGGATTCAGTGGATAGGAAAGCCTATTAAGTGATATCTTGAAATTAATGGAATGAATGTGCAGAGCTGATGAGTGCTGCATCATCTGATTATTGAATAAAGGCTGCTTGTTTACAGGCAGTATAGATTTTTTTTGATAACTGTATTAAAGAGAGTTGCCCTATTATTGAAACTTGGAGGATCCTGACTTTGACTGGTAGGAAAGCAGGGATGTCTTCCTTCCAGTTGATGGCTTGCTAACAATTTGATAGGTAATAGAGGAACCAGGTTAGAAATGATTTAGTAAGACCTAGAGCTGATAGGTCATATAGTAGTTTCTAGTGTGATACTGTGTCAAAAACTTTTGATAATTGAAGAAAAAAAGTGGAGAATAAGTTGCTGTTGTTTTTGTGTTGATTAACTGAGTTGGTTGAGCATAGCAGGTCAGTTGCAATGCTATGATTTGGCTTGAATCTATGTTGTATGCAATACAGTTAATTGAGGTCATTAAGGAATTTGATTAGCTGTGAATGAAAACATCTTTCAAGTATTTTGGATAGGGATGATAGTATTACAGTAGGTCAAAAATTATGTCCGTTGAATTGCCACCTTTATGGAGGGGAAGTATGAAAGATTTTTACCCCAGATTATTGGGGCATAGATTTCATGTATGGATTTGTTAATTAGGATAGAGATGAGGCATAATATGTCTTTTACTACAGTATTTAAATACTCACTTGGTAGGGAGTCTGCTGCCAGGGTTGTTGGTTTCAGTTTTAGTAAGTTTTGTTTTATTATTTAATTGGGGGATGGGTGCAGGTATGAACTGATATGTTGCATTATTATGGCTTGTGGGATGGTGATTGGCAGGTTGTTTTGTTTGGTGAGTCCTATGGTTGAGTTAATAAAGTGGGAGTTGAACTTGAGTTAAAATGCTATCAGAGTCACTATTGGTTGTGGAAGGAGAACTGGAGGTTTGCTGTGGGTGAAGTAGTTTTCTTCTGGAAGACCAGAACAGTTTACTATTGTTTTCATGTGTTTTTTTAGAGGTTAGAGAGATGGTATTTTATGTTGTTGATTATTTGCTGTTTAGCAAGGTTATGTAGGGTTCTGTATAGAATTCTTTTTTGTTACAAACTTGTCTGCAGGTTATTTATCTGTCTGATTATATATGTTGAAACGTGGTCATTGATAGTACCTGGCAGGGTACCACTGGAGTTTATAGTGTCTGTTTTTTTTTTTTTTGTGAGAATCCAGTCAATTGTGGATTCTCTATTTATTGTTTTTGAACTTGTGCTGTTGTTTATTAGTTGAGAGAATCTCAATAAGATTATTTTGGGTGAGTTATGGTTATTTTGTTTTCAGTCAGTGTTCATGTCTCCCATTGTTATGATTTCCTGAGCTACTTTGCAGTTTAAACAACATAGGTTCTGTTCGGATATCACTTCATTACTACATGGGAGAATGTAGAGCCCTATACAG
>NC_056747.1:104948812-105098812 GCF_019279795.1 Protopterus annectens
TGTGCTGAAAGTGACTACCCTCTCCTACACCTGACATTCTGCCTGCAGGTCTGTTCTACAATTGTTTATGCTGTTTATTCCCGCCTATGGGGCTTATATAGTCCATTTTTCCCGCACATATCTGTGATTGGCCATTTTGGAATTGTATCAACTTCAGTAAACCTGCATTGTCATGCTGTAGTTTGTATTCATTCCTATATATTAGCTATTATTGCATTTCTAGGTACTGCTGTCATGGCTTAGTGGTTCTGTACCTTGACTATGGTGTATAGTATCCTGGGTTCGAACCTGGCCACTGCTTTTTATTTTTCATGACTGTCTAGACATGCTGAGGGGTGTGTCTGTGTAAAGGCAGTTTTGATACGGCTTGCTCAGCGTTGCCCGTCGGTTAGCTTGTTTGCACGGTGCGCAGCTCCGCGCAAACGGGGTACGCTGGTTTAAGCCTCATTTGGCTATCGGCACGCATATTCCGCTCAGCTCAGTTAGGGGCACATATATTTAGTGTGTTAAACCACTGCTCAGCTACGGGCACTCATTTTGCACCAGTTAAACCACTGCTCATCTACGGGCACATGCACTCACCCTGTTAAACTGTAGCTCAGCTATGGGCACATCTGGCATTTTTTATTCTTTTGTTACCTCACATTTCTTCAATATAAATGGGCTATTTCATTACATTTTACATATATTGGGGTTTTATGTGTACATATTTGTCAGGGACTCGTTTCCTGCTTATTTTGAAAAAAAAAAACATTGGTGTTGTGGGGGCTCGAACCACGAATGTCTGTTCTTCAGACAACATCTCTACTGCTATGCTATTGCTTCCTGGCTTATTTTGCATATTTAGTTCTTATATGCTTTCCCACTGACTGCTAACTGTAGCTGCGCTACTGGCACGCCCGCGCAAACGAGCGCACTCACGGTTAAACATTTTTACAATTTAAAAAAATATGACATGTTCATTTATATTTCTTTTATGTTTAATAGTCTGTAGGGGCATGTGTTGTGTTGTGTTTATTCACATTTCCATGGACTCTGTGGTGGGTGTCTACTTTGGGCACTTTTACACTTCTGGGGGCGTGTCCGCTTGCAGGGCTCAGCCTACGGACACGCCCCCACATGTCTTACACGGACCGTGTTAGACTTAGGCATGATTCAGCATGCTCTCATGAATATGCAGAGCATGCTGACATCACTCCGTTTAACTGCAGCCTCCGTGTATGAGTTATAACTCTTACACGGAGCCTTCGTGAATCCTGCCCATTAAGTAACAGAATGTTTTATGTAGGAGAAAGCTGGCTATGTTAAAGAGAAAGTAATTATGGGAAACTGTAATATATTAAGTAACAGAATGTTTTATGTAGGAGAAAACTGGCTATGTTAATGAGAAAGTAATTATGGGAAACAGTAATATATTAAGTAACATAATGTTTATGTAGGAGAAAGCTGGCTATGTTAATGAGAAAGTAATTAAGGGAAACAGTAATATATTAAGTAACAGAATGTTTTATGTAGGAGAAAGCTGGCTATGTTAAAGAGAAAGTAATTATGGGAAACAGTAATATATTAAGTAACAGAATGTTTTATGTAGGAGAAAGCTGGCTATGTTAAAGAGAAAGTAATTATGGGAAACAGTAATATATTAAGTAACAGAATGCTTTATGTAGGAGAAAACTGGCTATGTTAATGAGAAAGTAATTATGGGAAACAGTAATATATTAAGTAACAGAATGTTTTATGTAGGAGAAAGCTGGCTATGTTAATGAGAAAGTAATTATGGGAAACAGTAATATATTAAGTAACAGAATGTTTTATGTAGGAGAAAGCTGGCTATGTTAATGAGAAAGTAATTATGGGAAACAGTAATATATTAAGTAACAGAATGTTTTATGTAGGAGAAAACTGGCTATGTTAATGAGAAAGTAATTATGGGAAACAGTAATATATTAAGTAACAGAATGTTTTATGTAGGAGAAAACTGGCTATGTTAATGAGAAAGTAATTATGGGAAACAGTAATATATTAAGTAACAGAATGTTTTATGTAGGAGAAAACTGGCTATGTTAATGAGAAAGTAATTATGGGAAACAATAATATATTAAGTAACAGAATGTTTTATGTAGGAGAAAGCTGGCTATGTTAATGAGAAAGTAATTATGGGAAACAATAATAAATTAAGTAACAGAATGTTTTATGTAGGAGAAAGCTGGCTATGTTAATCAGAAAGTAATTATGGGAAACAGTAATATATTAAGTAACAGAATGTTTTATGTAGGAGAAAACTGGCTATGTTAAAGAGAAAGTAATTATGGTAGGGTTGCCACCTTTTCAAATGGCCAAAGTGGGACATTTTCCGTATAAACATCAGATTTTACAGGCCAGCACATACCCACGGTAAGTACAAAGGATAGAACTTAACTTTTTTGCCTAATAAAAGCTTATTCTTGTAGCATGTTAGTTGCTTATTCTGTTTATTATAACATTTGGGTATTTTAGATACAGAATAATTGTTTTTATGCAACTATTACATAAAATGTAGGAAATAATTATATCCTACAATCTCAGGACATTTGCCATTTTTTAAATATTTTTTTTCAGGACACAACTGCCCAAAGAGGGACTGTCCCTTGCAAAGTGGGACAGGTGGTAACCCTAAATTATGGGAAACTGTAATATATTAAGTAACAGAATGTTTTATGTAGGAGAAAACTGGCTATGTTAATGATAAAGTAATTAAGGGAAACAGTAATATATTAAGTAACATAATGTATTATGTAGGAGAAAACTGGCTATGTTAATGATAAAGTAATTAAGGGAAACAGTAATATATTAAGTAACAGAATGTTTTATGGAGGAAAAAAATGGCTGTGTTAATGAGAAAGTAATTATGGGAAAGAGTAATATACTAAGTAAGAGAATATTTGATGTAGGAGAAAACTGGCTATGTTAATGAGAAAGTAATTATGGGAAACAGTAATATATTAAGTAACAGAATGTTTTATGTAGGAGAAAACTGGCTATGTTAATGAGAAAGTAATTATGGGAAACAGTAATATATTAAGTAACATAATATTTTATGTAGGAGAAAACTGGCTATGTTAATGAGAAAGTAATTATGGGAAATAGTAATATATTAAGTAACAGAATGTTTTATGTAGGAGAAAACTGGCTATGTTAATGAGAAAGTAATTATGGGAAACAGTAATATATTAAGTAACAGAATGTTTTACATAGGAGAAAACTGGCTATGTTAATGAGAGAGTAATTATGGAAAACAGTAATATATTAAGTAACAGAATTTTTTACGTAGGAGAAAACTGGCTATGTTAATGAGAGAGTAATTATGGAAAATAGTAATATATTAAGTAACAAAATGTTTTACGAAGGAGAAAACTGGCTATGTTAATGAGAAAGTAATTACGGGAAACAGTAATATATTAAGTAACAGAATGTTTTATGTAGGAGGATACTGGCTATGTTAATGAGAAAGTAATTATGGGAAACAGTAATATATTAAGTAACAGAATGTTTTATGTAGGAGAAAGCTGGCTATGTTAATGAGAAAGTAATTATGGGAAACAGTAATATATTAAGTAACAGAAAGTTTTATGTGGGAGAAAACTGGCTATGTTAATGAGAAAGTAATATGGGAAACAATAATATATTAAGTAGCAGAATGTTTTATGTAGGAGAAAACTGGCTATTTTGATGAGAAAGTAATTATGGGAAACAGTAATATAGTAAGTAACAGAATGCTTTATGTAGGAGAAAACAGGCTATGTTAATGAGAAAGTAATTAAGGGAAACAGTAATATATTAAGTAGCATGTTTTATGTAGGAGAAAACTGGCTATGTTAATGAGAAAGTAATTAAGGGAAACAGTAATATATTAAGTAACAGAATGTTTTATGTAGGAGAAAACTGGCTATGTTAATGAGAAAGTAATTATGGGAAACAGTAATATATTAAGTCACAGAATGTTTTATGTAGGAGAAAGCTGGCTATGTTAATCAGAAAGTAATTATGGGAAACAGTAATATATTAAGTAACAGAATGTTTTATGTCGGAGAAAGCTGGCTATGTTAATCAGAAAGTAATTATGGGAAACAGTAATATATGAAGTAACAGAATGTTTTATGTAGGAGAAAACTGGCTATGTTAATGAGAAAGTAATTATGGGAAACAATAATATATTAAGTAACAGAATGTTTTATGTAGGAGAAAGCTGGCTATGTTAATGAGAAAGTAATTATGGGAAACAATAATATATTAAGTAACAGTATGTTGTATGCAGGAGAAAGCTGGCTATGTTAATCAGAAAGTAATTATGGGAAACAGTAATATATTAAGTAACAGAATGTTTTA
Organism: Protopterus annectens; assembly: GCF_019279795.1. Taxonomy (NCBI): domain Eukaryota; kingdom Metazoa; phylum Chordata; order Ceratodontiformes; family Protopteridae; genus Protopterus; species Protopterus annectens. The sequence continues at coordinate 104,953,178 of NC_056747.1, forward strand.
TGTCGGTGAAAGCTGGCTATGTTAATCAGAAAGTAATTATGGGAAACAGTAATATATGAAGTAACAGAATGTTTTATGTAGCAGAAAACTGGCTATGTTAATGAGAAAGTAATTATGGGGAACAGTAATATATTAAGTAACAGAATGTTTTATGTAGGAGAAAACTGGCTATGTTAAAGAGAAAGTAATTATGGGAAACTGTAATATATTAAGTAACATAATGTTTTATGTAAGAGAAAACTGGCTATGTTAATGATAAAGTAATTAAGGGAAACAGTAATATATTAAGTAGCATAATGTATTATGTAGGAGAAAACTGGCTATGTTAATGATAAAGTAATTAAGGGAAACAGTAATATATTAAGTAACAGAATGTTTTATGGAGGAAAAAACTGGCTGTGTTAATGAGAAAGTAATTATGGGAAAGAGTAATATACTAAGTAAGAGAATGTTTGATGTAGGAGAAAACTGGCTATGTTAATGAGAAAGTAATTATGGGAAACAGTAATATATTAAGTAACAGAATGTTTTATGTCGGAGAAAGCTGGCTATGTTAATCAGAAAGTAATTATGGGAAACAGTAATATATGAAGTAACATAATGTTTTATGTAGCAGAAAACTGGCTATGTTAATGAGAAAGTAATTATGGGAAACAATAATAAATTAAGTAACAGAATGTTTTATGTAGGAGAAAGCTGGCTATGTTAATGAGAAAGTAATTATGGGAAACAATAATAAATTAAGTAACAGAATGTTTTATGTAGGAGAAAGCTGGCTATGTTAATCAGAAAGTAATTATGGGAAACAGTAATATATTAAGTAACAGAATGTTTTATGTAGGAGAAAACTGGCTATGTTAAAGAGAAAGTAATTATGGTAGGGTTGCCACCTTTTCAAATGGCCAAAGTGGGACATTTTCGTATAAACATCAGATTTTACAGGCCAGCACATACCCACGGTAAGTACAAAGGATAGAACTTAACTTTTTTGCCTAATAAAAGCTTATTCTTGTAGCATGTTAGTTGCTTATTCTGTTTATTATAACATTTGGGTATTTTAGATACAGAATAATTGTTTTTATGCAACTATTACATAAAATGTAGGAAAAAATTATATCCTACAATCTCAGGACATTTGCCATTTTTAATATTTTTTTTCAGGACACAACTGCCCAAAGAGGGACTGTCCCTTGCAAAGTGGGACAGGTGGCAACCCTAAATTATGGGAAACTGTAATATATTAAGTAACAGAATGTTTTATGTAGGAGAAAACTGGCTATGTTAATGATAAAGTAATTAAGGCAAAGAGTAATATACTAAGTAAGAGAATATTTGATGTAGGAGAAAACTGGCTATGTTAATGAGAAAGTAATTATGGGAAACAGTAATATATTAAGTAACAGAATGTTTTATGTAGGAGAAAACTGGCTATGTTAATGAGAAAGTAATTATGGGAAACAGTAATATATTAAGTAACAGAATGTTTTATGTAGGAGAAAACTGGCTATGTTAATGAGAAAGTAATTATGGGAAATAGTAATATATTAAGTAACAGAATGTTTTATGTAGGAGAAAACTGGCTATGTTAATGAGAAAGTAATTAAGGGAAACAGTAATATATTAAGTAACAGAATGTTTTACATAGGAGAAAACTGGCTATGTTAATGAGAGAGTAATTATGGAAAACAGTAATATATTAAGTAACAGAATTTTTTACGTAGGAGAAAACTGGCTATGTTAATGAGAGAGTAATTATGGAAAATAGTAATATATTAAGGAACAAAATGTTTTACGAAGGTGAAAACTGGCTATGTTAATGAGAAAGTAATTACGGGAAACAGTAATATATTAAGTAACAGAATGTTTTATGTAGGAGGATACTGGCTATGTTAATGAGAAAGTAATTATGGGAAACAGTAATATATTAAGTAACAGAATGTTTTATGTAGGAGAAAGCTGGCTATGTTAATGAGAAAGTAATTATGGGAAACAGTAATATATTAAGTAACAGAAAGTTTTATGTGGGAGAAAACTGGCTATGTTAATGAGAAAGTAATTATGGGAAACAGTAATATATTAAGTAACAGAATGTTTTATGTAAGAGAAAACTGGCTATGTTAATGAGAAAGTAATTAAGGGAAACAGTAATATATTAAGTAACAGAATGTTTTATGTAGGAGAAAACTGGCTATGTTAATGAGAAAGTAATTAAGGGAAACAGTAATATATTAAGTAACAGAATGTTTTATGTAGGAGAAAACTGGCTATGTTAATGAGAAAGTAATATGGGAAACAGTAATATATTAAGTAGCAGAATGTTTTATGTAGGAGAAAACTGGCTATTTTGATGAGAAAGTAATTATGGGAAACAGTAATATAGTAAGTAACAGAATGCTTTATGTAGGAGAAAGCTGGCTATGTTAATCAGAAAGTAATTATGGGAAACAGTAATATATGAAGTAACAGAATGTTTTATGTAGGAGAAAACTGGCTATGTTAATGAGAAAGTAATTATGGGAAACAATAATATATTAAGTAACAGAATGTTTTATGTAGGAGAAAGCTGGCTATGTTAATGAGAAAGTAATTATGGGAAACAATAATATATTAAGTAACAGTATGTTGTATGCAGGAGAAAGCTGGCTATGTTAATCAGAAAGTAATTATGGGAAACAGTAATATATTAAGTAACAGAATGTTTTATGTCGGAGAAAGCTGGCTATGTTAATCAGAAAGTAATTATGGGAAACAGTAATATATGAAGTAACAGAATGTTTTATGTAGCAGAAAACTGGCTATGTTAATGAGAAAGTAATTATGGGAAACAATAATAAATTAAGTAACAGAATGTTTTATGTAGGAGAAAGCTGGCTATGTTAATCAGAAAGTAATTATGGGAAACAGTAATATATTAAGTAACAGAATGTTTTATGTAGGAGAAAACTGGCTATGTTAAAGAGAAAGTAATTATGGGAAACTGTAATATATTAAGTAACATAATGTTTTATGTAAGAGAAAACTGGCTATGTTAATGATAAAGTAATTAAGGGAAACAGTAATATATTAAGTAGCATAATGTATTATGTAGGAGAAAACTGGCTATGTTAATGATAAAGTAATTAAGGGAAACAGTAATATATTAAGTAACAGAATGTTTTATGGAGGAAAAAACTGGCTGTGTTAATGAGAAAGTAATTATGGGAAAGAGTAATATACTAAGTAAGAGAATGTTTGATGTAGGAGAAAACTGGCTATGTTAATGAGAAAGTAATTATGGGAAACAGTAATATATTAAGTAACAGAATGTTTTATGTAGGAGAAAACTGGCTATGTTAATGAGAAAGTAATTATGGGAAATAGTAATATATTAAGTAACAGTATGTTTTATGTAGGAGAAAGCTGGCTATGTTAATCAGAAAGTAATTATGGGAAACAGTAATATATTAAGTAACAGAATGTTTTATGTAGGAGAAAGCTGGCTATGTTAATCAGAAAGTAATTATGGGAAACAGTAATATATGAAGTAACATAATGTTTTATGTAGAAGAAAACTGGCTATGTTAATGAGAAAGTAATTATGGGAAAGAGTAATATACTAAGTAAGAGAATGTTTGATGTAGGAGAAAACTGGCTATGTTAATGAGAAAGTAATTATGGGAAACAGTAATATATTAAGTAACAGAATGTTTTATGTAGGAGAAAGCTGGCTATGTTAATGAGAAAGTAATTATGGGAAACAGTAATATATTAAGTAACATAATGTTTTATGTAGGAGAAAGCTGGCTATGTTAATGAGAAAGTAATTATGGGAAACAATAATAAATTAAGTAACAGAATGTTTTATGTAGGAGAAAGCTGGCTATGTTAATCAGAAAGTAATTATGGGAAACAGTAATATATTAAGTAACAGAATGTTTTATGTAGGAGAAAACTGGCTATGTTAAAGAGAAAGTAATTATGGTAGGGTTGCCACCTTTTCAAATGGCCAAAGTGGGACATTTTCCGTATAAACATCAGATTTTACAGGCCAGCACATACCCACGGTAAGTACAAAGGATAGAACTTAACTTTTTTGCCTAATAAAAGCTTATTCTTGTAGCATGTTAGTTGCTTATTCTGTTTATTATAACATTTGGGTATTTTAGATACAGAATAATTGTTTTTATGCAACTATTACATAAAATGTAGGAAATAATTATATCCTACAATCTCAGGACATTTGCCATTTTTAATATTTTTTTTCAGGACACAACTGCCCAAAGAGGGACTGTCCCTTGCAAAGTGGGACAGGTGGCAACCCTAAATTATGGGAAACTGTAATATATTAAGTAACAGAATGTTTTATGTAGGAGAAAACTGGCTATGTTAATGATAAAGTAATTAAGGGAAACAGTAATATATTAAGTAACATAATGTATTATGTAGGAGAAAACTGGCTATGTTAATGATAAAGTAATTAAGGGAAACAGTAATATATTAAGTAACAGAATGTTTTATGGAGGAAAAAACTGGCTGTGTTAATGAGAAAGTAATTATGGGAAAGAGTAATATACTAAGTAAGAGAATATTTGATGTAGGAGAAAACTGGCTATGTTAATGAGAAAGTAATTATGGGAAACAGTAATATATTAAGTAACAGAATGTTTTATGTAGGAGAAAACTGGCTATGTTAATGAGAAAGTAATTATGGGAAACAGTAATATATTAAGTAACAGAATGTTTTATGTAGGAGAAAACTGGCTATGTTAATGAGAAAGTAATTATGGGAAATAGTAATATATTAAGTAACAGAATGTTTTATGTAGGAGAAAACTGGCTATGTTAATGAGAAAGTAATTAAGGGAAACAGTAATATATTAAGTAACAGAATGTTTTACATAGGAGAAAACTGGCTATGTTAATGAGAGAGTAATTATGGAAAACAGTAATATATTAAGTAACAGAATTTTTTACGTAGGAGAAAACTGGCTATGTTAATGAGAGAGTAATTATGGAAAATAGTAATATATTAAGTAACAAAATGTTTTACGAAGGAGAAAACTGGCTATGTTAATGAGAAAGTAATTATGGGAAACAGTAATATATTAAGTAACAGAATGTTTTATGTAGGAGGATACTGGCTATGTTAATGAGAAAGTAATTATGGGAAACAGTAATATATTAAGTAACAGAATGTTTTATGTAGGAGAAAGCTGGCTATGTTAATGAGAAAGTAATTATGGGAAACAGTAATATATTAAGTAACATAATATTTTATGTAGGAGAAAACTGGCTATGTTAATAAGAAAGTAATTATGGGAAACAGTAGTATATTAAGTAACAGAAAGTTTTATGTGGGAGAAAACTGGCTATGTTAATGAGAAAGTAATTATGGGAAACAGTAATATATTAAGTAACAGAATGTTTTATGTAAGAGAAAACTGGCTATGTTAATGAGAAAGTAATTAAGGGAAACAGTAATATATTAAGTAACAGAATGTTTTATGTAGGAGAAAACTGGCTATGTTAATGAGAAAGTAATTAAGGGAAACAGTAATATATTAAGTATCAGAATGTTTTATGTAGGAGAAAACTGGCTATGTTAATGAGAAAGTAATATGGGAAACAGTAATATATTAAGTAGCAGAATGTTTTATGTAGGAGAAAACTGGCTATTTTGATGAGAAAGTAATTATGGGAAACAGTAATATATTAAGTAACAGAATGCTTTATGTAGGAGAAAACAGGCTATGTTAATGAGAAAGTAATTAAGGGAAACAGTAATATATTAAGTAGCATGTTTTATGTAGGAGAAAACTGGCTATGTTAATGAGAAAGTAATTAAGGGAAACAGTAATATATTAAGTAACAGAATGTTTTATGTAGGAGAAAACTGGCTATGTTAATGAGAAAGTAATTATGGGAAACAGTAATATATTAAGTCACAGAATGTTGTATGTGGGAGAAAGCTGGCTATGTTAATCAGAAAGTAATTATGGGAAATAGTAATATATTAAGTAACAGAATGTTTTATGTCGGAAAAAGCTGGCTATGTTAATCAGAAAGTAACTATGGGAAACAGTAATATATGAAGTAACAGAATGTTTTATGTAGGAGAAAACTGGCTATGTTAATGAGAAAGTAATTATGGGAAACAATAATATATTAAGTAACAGAATGTTTTATGTAGGAGAAAGCTGGCTATGTTAATGAGAAAGTAATTATGGGAAACAATAATATATTAAGTAACAGTATGTTTTATGTAGGAGAAAGCTGGCTATGTTAATCAGAAAGTAATTATGGGAAACAGTAATATATGAAGTAACAGAATGTTTTATGTAGCAGAAAACTGGCTATGTTAATGAGAAAGTAATTATGGGAAACAATAATAAATTAAGTAACAGAATGTTTTATGTAGGAGAAAGCTGGCTATGTTAATCAGAAAGTAATTATGGGAAACAGTAATATATTAAGTAACAGAATGTTTTATGTAGGAGAAAACTGGCTATGTTAAAGAGAAAGTAATTATGGGAAACTGTAATATATTAAGTAACAGAATGTTTTATGTAGGAGAAAACTGGCTATGTTAATGATAAAGTAATTAAGGGAAACAGTAATATATTAAGTAACATAATGTATTATGTAGGAGAAAACTGGCTATGTTAATGATAAAGTAATTAAGGGAAACAGTAATATATTAAGTAACAGAATGTTTTATGGAGGAAAAAACTGGCTGTGTTAATGAGAAAGTAATTATGGGACAGAGTAATATACTAAGTAAGAGAATGTTTGATGTAGGAGAAAACTGGCTATGTTAATGAGAAAGTAATTATGGGAAACAGTAATATATTAAGTAACAGAATGTTTTATGTAGGAGAAAACTGGCTATGTTAATGAGAAAGTAATTATGGGAAATAGTAATATATTAAGTAACAGAATGTTTTATGTAGGAGAAAACTGGCTATGTTAATGAGAAAGTAATTAAGGGAAACAGTAATATATTAAATAACAGAATGTTTTACATAGGAGAAAACTGGCTATGTTAATGAGAGAGTAGTTATGGAAAACAATAATATATTAAGTAACAGAATGTTTTACGTAGGAGAAAACTGGCTATGTTAATGAGAGAGTAATTATGGAAAATAGTAATATATTAAGTAACAAAATGTTTTACGAAGGAGAAAACTGGCTATGTTAATGAGAAAGTAATTATGGAAAACAGTAATATATTAAGTAACAGAATGTTTTATGTAGGAGAAAGCTGGCTATGTTAATGAGAAAGTAATTATGGGAAACAGTAATATATTAAGTAACATAATATTTTATGTAGGAGAAAACTGGCTATGTTAATGAGAAAGTAATTATGGGAAACAGTAATATATTAAGTAACAGAAAGTTTTATGTGGGAGAAAACTGGCTATGTTAATGAGAAAGTAATTATGGGAAACAGTAATATATTAAGTAACAGAATGTTTTATGTAAGAGAAAACTGGCTATGTTAATGAGAAAGTAATTAAGGGAAACAGTAATATATTAAGTAACAGAATGTTTTATGTAGGAGAAAACTGGCTATGTTAATGAGAAAGTAATTAAGGGAAACAGTAATATATTAAGTAACAGAATGTTTTATGTAGGAGAAAACTGGCTATGTTAATGAGAAAGTAATATGGGAAACAGTAATATATTAAGTAGCAGAATGTTTTATGTAGGAGAAAACTGGCTATTTTGATGAGAAAGTAATTATGGGAAACAGTAATATATTAAGTAACAGAATGCTTTATGTAGGAGAAAACAGGCTATGTTAATGAGAAAGTAATTAAGGGAAACAGTAATATATTAAGTAGCATGTTTTATGTAGGAGAAAACTGGCTATGTTAATGAGAAAGTAATTAAGGGAAACAGTAATATATTAAGTAACAGAATGTTTTATGTAGGAGAAAACTGGCTATGTTAATGAGAAAGTAATTATGGGAAACAGTAATATATTAAGTAACAGAATGTTTTATGTAGGAGAAAACTGGCTATGTTAATGAGAAAGTAATTAAGGGAAATGTTAATATATTAAGTTGCAGAATGTTTTATGTAGGAGAAAACTGGCTATGTTAATGAGAAAGTAATTAAGGGAAACGGTAATATATTAAGTAACAGAATGTTTTATGTAGGAGAAAACTGGCTATGTTAACAAGAAAGTAATTATGGGAAACAGTAATATATTAAGTAACATATTGGGCCAGATTCAGGAAGCCTCCGTGTAATAGTTATAACTCTTACACGGAGGCTGCAGTGAAACTGTGTGATGTCAGCATGTCATGCATATGCATGAGGTGCATAAGGCATGCTGAATCACACTAGTAACTCTTACACGGTCCGTGTAAGAGAGTAGGGGGCGTGTCTGTAGGCTAAGCCCTGCAAGCGGACACGCCCCCGGAAGACTAGAATAGCTTAGTACTACTCTATGAACCTATGAACCTATGAAAGTAAACAGCCACGAGAGAGGCCATGGAAATGTGCATAAACACACTACACAACACATGCCCCGATAGACCATCACTGTATAAAGTGAAGAGATGTAATAAAATTAAATTAAAACCTTTTTTTTTTTTAAAACCCCGTAAATGTTTGCTACTGTGTGCGCCCGTGTGCGCAGGTGTGCTACTAGCGCAATCACAATTAGCAATCAGTGGAAAAGGATATAAGAACTAAATATGCAAAGTAAGCCAAGAAGTAATAGCTTAGCGGTAGAGTTGTCGGCCTAAGAGTAGGCAGGCAGGGTTCGAGCCCCCACAACAACCTTTTTTTTTTTTTGTAAATAAGCACTAAAAAGCCCCCTGACAGTATTGTACACATGTAAATGTATTCCCTTTTGTAAAATGGAATGAAACGGAGCATATATTCTGAAGTAACACAATAACAAAAATAGTCAGAAATGTACTGATATGTAAGCTGCTGTGAGACGGAGTGCCCGTAGCTGAGTAGTGTTTAAAAAGCTGTAAACTGCGTGCCTGTTGCTAGGCATTGGTTTAACAGAGTGAAACTGTTTGCAACTAGCTGTGCTTAGCTGAACATGTGTGTCACTAGCCAATTAAGGTTTATCCCAGCGCACACCGGTTGCGCGGGGCGCCCACAAGCTAACTGCCAGTGCGCATGCGTTAGCTCCGCGCAAACGAGCGCAGACCTGGTTTTAAGTGCTTAAAAGTGCTTTTGGCATGTTTGATTGACAGGTCTCAACTCATTTCTGTCAGGAAAATCAAAAATCAGTTGCCAGATTCGAACCCAGGATACCATGCGCTAGAGTCAAGGTACTAAACCACTAAGCCATGACAGCAATACCTAGAAATGCAGAAATAGCATATATATGGGATAAAATCCAGAATGGAGCATGATAAAGCATTTTCAGTGAAGTAGATACAATTCCAAAACGGCCAATCAGAGAAATGTGCGGAAAATCGGCATATATAAGCCCCATAGGCGGGAATACACAGCAGAAACGATTGTAGATCAGAGCTGCAGTCAGAATGAGTGGAGTAGGTGAGGGACGTTGCTTTCGAGCACAGCGTTGGGGCGTTGAGGAGTCCAGATACATGGTCTGGCTCCTTGTCCACCATCACGAGGCCCAACTCATGCAGGGCCAGGTCTCATGGGGAGCATATAGGGCAGAGGCATGGGACCAGTTGGCTCGTGATCTGACCAGTGCTACTGGCATTCCACGCACTGGTGAGCAGGTCCGTCACCACCATGCGGACTTGAAACGACGCAAGCAAGACCAGTTGTCCGAATGGATCCAGGAGGCCCGGATATGCCCAACGCCCCACTACTGAGTAAGTTACATTTTACTTATGTATGTAAGGATTTCAACTAGCTGATACCATGGAGATGTGTAGTCCAATATTACTTCTTTTGTATTACAGCTGCAGGTGTCCGCTCTACGAATCGCGAGATGCATGCCCGTAGGCTGGTGCGGATGCGCCACCGTGCAGGTTAGTAACCCCACCCAGTACTTGTAAATAAATATTATACTGTAGCATGTATCAGAACACTGCAGTGTATTGATTAAAAGTAATATAATGTGCAAGCAAGATTTGAAAGTCTGCAGGTATGGCTGCAACAAGTTCATCAGTATGCAAGTGTAACTGGAAATATAATTGATAGAATTAAACAGTGCTGTCATACAGATGTCCCACCATTAATTAAATATAGTGTAACCTGCAGTAGTCTCAAGAGTACAGCTTCAGAATCTGAGGTAGTCACATGTGAGATATATCCCCTGTTGAAATGCTGAATCATGACAGAAGTGAGGCTGTTGGAAAGTGTTTGAATCACCACTAGTCTAACATGTGAACAAAGCCTAGAAGTAGCAACCTGAACTGTGAATTTGCAGGAAGTGTGAGACTGACAGAAAGGGTCATGTATGAATAAATAAAGTAGTAATAACCCCAGAATATATTAGCCCCAGTGTACAGAACTAAATGCATGTGGGAAGTACAACTTAATATACCAAACTGATTTCAGTGTGTCAGAATCTGGAATGTCTAGCCAAATGCTGTATATGGTGATCACAGTAAACAATTTGCAGATAGAATGAATGATTATCTGACAGACTAAACAGCCATAGTTGTCCCCTGTCCTGTCATCAAAGTGTAGCAGGATGATGTATCTGATCAGATTCAAAATAAGTAGGATAGTGATGTATTTGTAACAGGTGTAGCTTGACAGTCAAATAAAATTTATTTTGAAACATCAGCCTCAACTTAATTGTGTACCTATTATAAATGTAAATCAGTGTGTAACATATGAATGTGTCATCACTTTCTATCTCCCCAACCCTATAATTCCATATAACAACACCCACTAAATAATGGTATGTGAACATTTCATTAATCATGGACATTTGTCTGTTTCAAAAATATATGCATGTCTGTTCGTGCATGTGCCCTGTTCATACCTGCAAATCTGATGGCCTGTTGCCATTAATCAACCCTGCATGTTGTTTGACTGTGTATTTCTGTTCAAATAATGCATGTGATATTGATATGCCCCTTGTTCAATGGTGTTAATATCTGGGTGTTTGTTTGATGGGAATACCAATGCATGCTGTTACAACTAATCTGAATGGAATACAATGCCACTAACCCAAACTAACATAACTACTCACAAACCTAGAAAGCTTGGGAAGGCAGGTCCCAGCGGACCCACCTCTCCCACCTCAGCTGGTGACTGCACCTGGCACTAGTGCCCAGGCCGGACCCCTCCGGTGGCCCTGTGCCACCTTCGGGTGGAAGCGCTGCAGGGGATGGGGCCCGTCCCCCCTCTGCAAGTGTGGCCGGAGGGGTTTGTCCACTCACCCTCCGCGGTGTCCGGTCTGTGGTGCGAAGGGAGATCCAAGACACTGTTCTTGGGCCCCTACGCCAGCTCGAGGCTCGTGTGGCACAGCTAACGGCCCCGGCCGCCCGCCACAGCCCCAGCACAGCCCCGTCTTGGGCTGTGAAGGAACAGTGGCAACTGCCTATGGGTGGGGATATCAGTTCCACTGTTGCCATCTGTGGGCTCATGCATCTTGGAAATCCCAACCTCCGTCCCCGTCAATTGTGTAACCCCCACGTGTGTCATACACCGCCCCTGTATGCGTCTTGTCTGTCTTGTCTGTTAACCTACCCAACCTACCTCCCCAGCTATACCGACTTCCTTCACCTGACATACCACTCTCACCTGAGAAAAAAAAGGGCACTCTGTACCCACAAAAAATACGCCTCATACATAGCTGTCCATGTCGCACACATGTCTGCTTGACATTGAAACAGTTAATTACAATTGGCTCTACAACAACTATTAATGTTGTCCTGACACCTCTCTCAGGGGTGAAAGGTTTCCAATGTCTCACCAAAATACATGGAAATGCACAGCTGTTGCTGCCAAAGACATGGGCATCTATGGGCCTTACCTACATCCCTCCTGCAAATCCCACGCTTGTTTCCCTACTGTCTTACCCTCTTTGTGACCCCTTTTTCACCACTTTCCTGTCACCCCTTTTTCTTTTCTTTCAAAGAAATTAGCTGGTGCGCTTGTGTTAGCGGAACTCACCGCCAGTGCATCGTGAGCTCACAAACGAAAGCAGACCTGGTTTAAAGTGCTTAAAAGTGCCTTTATGGCACTTTGATTGACAGGTCCTGTACTCAGTTTGAAAGTTTGCTAAGAAAAATAAATTCCCACTGTCAGTCTCGAACCCAGGACCTTGGTAACATTAGTCTGTATGACCTACCACTAAGCCATGCCTGCTTTACAAGAACACACTTCTAAAATAATAGTAGGAATCAGTATAAAGGCAATATAGGAGATGTACTATCTAAAGCATGTCAGGTAGGGTTTTAATGGCCAAATTACTGGATTCCCATACTAGTTCAGTGTGAACAGAAACAGCCCTGCTACCTGTTAGCTTGTACATAATAATGTAAGGTAATGTACATATGTGAAGGTATGTATATCTACACATACATATATATAAATATATATTAATACATATGAAATATAGTCATAGGTCTCAGTAGCCATACACACTCACTACAGGAAACAGTGAACATAATTGCAGCAACCTGAATCTGCAACACAGCCTGACCCCTGTGTGACCTACTTACCCTTCTAACTGCTTAAAGGTGGCCTCAGCACTTTGATTGACAAGTCCTGTACTCAGTCTGAAAGTTTGCAAAGTAAAAAGAATTCCCACTGTCAGTCTCAAACCCAGGACCTTGGTAGCAGTAGTCTGTATGACCTACCACTAAGCCATGCCTGCTTTGCAAGAACACAGTGCTAAAATAAATATAACATGTAATAGTAGGAATCAGTATAAAGGCAATATAGGAGATGTACTATCCAAAGCATGTCAGGTAGAGTTCTAATGGCCAAATTACTGGATTCCCATACTAGTTCAGTGTGAACAGAAACAGCCCTGCTACCTGTTAGCTTGTACATAATAATGTAAGGTAATGTACATATGTGAAGGTATGTATATCTACACATACATATATATAAATATATATTAATACATATGAAATATAGTTGTAGGTCTCAGTAGCCATACACACTCACTACAGGAAATAGTGAAGATATATGCAGCAACCAGAATCTGCAACACAGCCTGGCTCCTGTGAGACCTACTAAGCCCTTTAACTGCTTAAAGGTGCCTCCAGCACTTTGATTGATAGGCCCTATACTCAACTCAAAAGCAGAATATGAGCATACTAGTAGGCCCTACCACAAGACCATTGTAACACTAGTCTGTATGACCTACCACTAAGCCATGACTCTCATACAGGAATATAGTGCTAAATAAGTGGAACATGTAATAGTAGGAATGAAGATAAAGGCAATATAGTATGTCTACTACCCAAATCATGTCATGCAGACTTTTATAGTCCCAATTACTGGGTTCCCATACTAGTGTAGTGTTAACAGAAACAGCCCTGCTAATTGTTAGCTTGTACCCAATAATGTCAACTAATGTACATATATGAAAGTATGTATATGTACACAGATATATATATATATATATATATATATATATATATATATATATATATATATATATATTTATATAGCAATACATATGACATATAGTTGTAGGTGTCAGTATGCATACACACTCACTATAGGGAACAGGCAAGATAAATGCAGCAACCTGAATCTACAACACAGCATGAAGCATGGTAGATGTACTAACCTTCACACTCACAAAACACTGTCAACAGCATACCAGCATGGTCCACGCCCTACAATCTGAAAGGGCAACGCCTATCTCACATACCCTTTTATAGCAGTGTCCTGAAATCACAGTGAGACATGCAATCAGTACACACCCAGCTGCATGCAATTAGCAAATGCTGCCTTACAATTGGTGCAGAGGCCATCACATGGACCTGTGCAGATACCTACAAAAGCAATGAGTAACCACACTACACTCATGCAATACATTCATTGCACAAAACCGACAGAGAAAGAGAGAGAGAGACAGAGAGAGAACAAAACAGAACAAAACAGAAATAAAGACAGCCAGCAGCAAAACCAGCAGCAGCAGCAGCAAACTTCAAGCAGCACCAGTGACACACCAACAGCTGCCACAAACACAGGTAATGCAAAGTAGCAGGTTAATCCTGTGTATACTGTGACACCTCCAAATGTATCATAGTTCACTATCTATAGGTATGTCCATGAGATAGGTTGTGTGTACATAGTCATGAAATATAAACATATGTAATATTGTTGTACATGTGGGCCATAACTAACACTTCCATAGCTTAGAACACAAGGCCAGTTGTGCATATGATGCAGTAGTTCCCAGGGTCAGTAGAGGTTCCTCCTCATTGGTGTGGGACCACTGTGTATGTATGGCACTGTTCAGGTACATATCCTGTAGTATGGCCAGGGATTAATATCAGTCTGTCATGTGGTGCTATGTCCTCCAGGGGTGAATGTAGCACACATCCAGGGATACCATTTCGTAACAGTGATGATATGTGTTCTGCAATGATGAGGGTGGCTCTCACCTGGACATGTGAGAGGATAGGGAGGTTACAGTCATCTGGGATAACTAATAACACGTGTGTAGGACAATGGAGGTACCTGCACCTAAACTGTCTGCAACAATGTTGGCAATATCTGTGGATTTGGTGAATGTGAAGCATCTTAACACTGCAGACAACAGATGCCTTCCGTCATGTGAATCTGCCCTGTGCTGCAGTAGCCTCCTACTATTGTTATACAATATGCCTGTATCTGTAGTCCACTGGACAGGATTAATAAGTGGTGTGCAGTTGTTCTGGGTTAGATAACTGTGTGCACAGTACATGCAGTATGTGGGATGTCTGTGGTACGCATATGCAAAGGTGCTGGCGGTGTGTGTTGTGGCTTCCACTGGCCCAGTGGGCTGCATGGATAGCATCACTGTCATAACTACTGAATAACTGTGTAATAACATGCATACATAGCAAGGTAGTGTACTGTGCTTGTGGTGTTGTTCAGATATGTATATCCAGGCTGAGTAATGTGTGTCCACATCACAGGGTTGGATGGCAGCACACATCCAGTATGTATGGATGAACACCCAGAATGTGTCAGACGTGTCACCTGTGCAGAAGTATCTGGCCATTACCTGTGCACAACACACACACATGCAACATATGGCAGATGTACTATAGCAGTACACACATGTTCATAGGTTCATACTAGGCTATCTGCCCGAGGGCATTTACAAGCCTAGCCCATCGCTTTGTGGCTTACGCCACCCCTTTAGTATGGGGAACCATACCCATTATTTTGCTGTGCCTCTGTCGAGCAGTGACACGGAGGTAATCCCTGGGGTATATATGCGATCTCCCATCCATTGGTCAAGATTTCTCTTGAACAAGGCTAGCGAGGTGCTCTGCCTCACATATACCGTGATTTTGTTCCACAGCATAGGACCCCTTTGGGTGATGAATCTATCCCTCCAGCATGTCCTATTAATAGCCGTGTCGAGGTTTAAGTCTCCGCCTTGTGGCTCTGATGGATCTAGGTGTTTTAGGTGAAGCATATTCATCAAATCTGGGTTTGACATGGCCTTGTATGTTGGGCAAAGGTCACCTCTGAGCAAGCGGTAAGCGACTGAATAGAACATACATGGACATGCTGGAGGGGCAAATTCCTAACTGAGAGGCTCCCTTCACTCTGTAATGAGCTCGAACAGTTGAGAATGAACAGTTCATAGGTTCATACTAGGCTATTTGCCCTAGGGCATTGGTAAGCCTAGTAGAATGTGTTTGTCTGCCACCCAATCACATCTTATGCTGCTATGCCCTTGTCCGACTTTAGTATACTTTGCCTCTGTCTAACAGCGACATAGAAGTGATACCTGGGGTACAACTATGATCTCCATCCACTCATCCAGATTCCTATGGAAGAGAGTCAATGAGGGACTCTGCCTAACCAGTAGTGTGAGCTCATTACAGAGTGAAGGAAGCCTCTCGGTTAGGAATATGCCCTCCAGCATGTCCATGTATGTCAGTGCTGAGGTCCAGCTCTCCTGAGCATGTGGCTGTATGGGACTCTGATTGCCTGAGGTGCATCACGGTCATTACTGCTAGGTAGGACATGGCTGTATATGGCATGCACAGATTGCCTCTGAACAGGCAGTATGCCACTGAGTCCAGCTGGATTCACTTTACCTGGGCAGCATATGACATCTGTGTGAGCCATTGCATCCCCTTGATGATGTACTGTTGTCCTGTACCAGTTGCTGTAGGTGTCTGGTTAGGTACATCCCAAAAGGTGCATTGTACGCAATTATAGGCCTGATGATGGATGAGTACAGAGGCACAATGACCTCCCTTGCCATACATGTGAATCAGTCATGATTAGCTGGGCTATATAACATGTCTGTCAATCCACGATGGCCATGTGGTAGACAAATGACAGACCGCTACCATGTTTCTTCCCCAGGTCCCCAACCACGCCTTCTGTACTCAATGGCCTAACACCTATGTTGTACTGTGCCACCAATGTCGAGGCGGGAATCTGCATTGAATACTGATACTCCCCCTCCCTTGTTCAAGTGTTGTGGCCGACAAGAATGGTAACAGCTATAACGTGGTAGTACTGGTGTGCTCCTGTGAAACCTGAAACAGGTTCATGTTACTGCACAGATATCGATGTCCAGAATGCTAGGTAGGGTTTTGGGTGCGTGCATCCTTGGGTCTAGACGTCCAGTGTTGAGTAGCATCACTCTTACTTCCTCATCCTTTGTGATACAAATGGATGTGGGTTTGCCTTATGAGCCTTGCCTAATACAGGCACTATGGGTGTAGCAGGAGGCTCCGCCAAATGTCAATAGGACTGTGGTGACAGGTGCAAGCTGTCCCTAGCAAAGCATACCACCCCAAGATGGCAGGCATTGGCACACCTGTGAATGACACCAGTATGTCAGTCAATTGTTGGAAGGGATCATCGTGCCTTGATATTGTGGCATTGTTCTAGGTGAGGGTAGGATGCTACTCAAGGTCAGGGTCAAACTGTCTCGGCTACGTGCTCAGAGAGCTCTGTAATGTCTCATGTCATGTAGTCCAGGGAGGAATGTGTCAGGCCATTCACAGCAGCATGGACATTGACTGAGTCATACCTGTACCTGCCTTGGGGTTACCTGATTGTTTGTGTTATGTGGCAGTTCATAGTGCCTGACAGGCTGCACACCGTGACCCTCACCTCGTTAAGCCTGGTGAACGTGATGTGAGTGTGCCTGATGATAGAGGCACCTAGTACAGGTGTATGAGGTGTGCTGTTAACTGTTAATGGCTGTGAGTGTTCAGCACATTGGCTTTGTGTGATATGTGTTGCACATGTTCGTTTATGTGGTAGTGGTTGCCTGGATGTCTGCTTAGGAGGTCTCTGCCGCATAGGCAGAGCTGTGATCTGAGCCTACAAGTATGATCATGTGTGATCATGTGTTAGGTCCGCTGTTGTGGTAGGTCTACGTGAGACTGGAAGTGTAGTGAGTGATCCCCTTTGCCACGTGACTGGTTATGGCGGTATTGACTAGACAGAGCCTAGCCTCCAGTCTGGTATATGGTTGCATCACTCACATGAGTTTGAATTTGTTGTTAGGAGGAGGGGGTTGTCTGTGTACATGCATCTGTTCTAACATTGTCTCTGGAGTACCACACTCACCAGCTGGACTGAGGAGGGAACTGACAACTGACCTCTGGACATGCTAGAATACTATTGTGAACTCTGTAATCACTAATGATTGAAAACAAGGTCCAGTGGGGAGTGAGGGTGTACTGACATTACCTACAACTGCTGACTGATATAAAAGCGCCAGTGAGCAAATGCCAGGTAACCTAAGTGCAATGTGTCACAATGAAGTAAATGCAACAATGACAAGCAGTCACTTGCTGTCATGTGTAACATGGAAGTACGTACAGTAAGCAATGCAGATAACAGTAGTGAGTCACAGATGTGTTGCAAAGATGTGTACTATGTGGATGTAGCATACCAGTGAAATAACAAGCTAACAGATAACAAGCATATAAACAAAGGTAGATGCAGGAGGCCTGGATGTAGTGTTTGCTACAACAAACAAGGTGTAGCAATGTCAGTAAGATACAGCTCAGATATGCAGGCACTATAAACCTGAAACCAGATGTCCCCAGCTATGAATGGCAGAGTACAGCCTATTGTCACACATGGGTGCAGACCACAAACCTCGTTAATGTTAAATAACTGGCCTGAAGGCCAACTGCCCATACCAGAAGTAATACACTTGTACACTGGGCCCACAATCAGCAGTTCCCAACTTCAATGGATGAAAGATATGTGTCCTGCCACCACAGTGCTTGCCATCAACCTCCCTAATGTAAAACAACTGGTCTGAAGGCCAAGTACTTAGTACAAATGACATAGAATGATAGCTACACTGTAATCAGGTTTTAACCAATCAGTAATAAGTAGAAGTTAACACTACCTGTATAGAATGTGTACCATGTATTGTTGAGATACTATGCTGATAACCTGTTTGTGTACCTTTCCAGATAGACATGGCACCTAAACGGAATCCTGCCTACTCTGCTGCAGAGGATGACGTGATCCACCAGAGCCTGGTGCGTGACTATGCCATCCTGTTCTCACGCACCACCCAGAATCAGCAGGAGAGGTCTGCACTGTGGCAAAACCTTGTTAGCAGGATAAATGATGTTGGCATGCATGATAGGACATATGAGCAGGTGAGACATCACTGCAGTGATTTGATAAGAAATGTCCGCCAGCGTGCTGCAGATATCCGCAGGCAACAGGCTGCCACAGGCGGGGGATTGGCCACACGTCCCCCTCACCAGACAGGAGGGGCTACTGCTAAGTGTTGTGGATCCAGCCCCAGAACAACAGCAACCATCATGCATCCTGATGGAGGTTGGATCCACACAGCAGCAAGACAGCGGCGTGCAGGTAAGATGCCATATTCATTTATTGTTATTACTTTTACATTTGTTGACCCAGATAGTCTAGCTGGATATAAGTTCATTTTCAGTAGAGGCCTGTGGAGAAAAGCTCCACACATAACGTAATAAAGGCAGACAGACAAGTTGTCATTACAGACAGCCAACATAATAGAATTGTACACCAGCCTGTTAATTAAATCAACATACATGTAAGGA
Organism: Protopterus annectens; assembly: GCF_019279795.1. NCBI lineage: Eukaryota > Metazoa > Chordata > Ceratodontiformes > Protopteridae > Protopterus > Protopterus annectens. The sequence goes on from NC_056747.1 coordinate 104,972,326, forward strand.
AGTCAAACAGTTTAGAGTCATACACAATGTACCATTGGTTTCAAAGCAATCCTACCTAAAGCATAATGGTTATGCAATAAGGCAAAAGCCATATACATAATAGTTAGGGCTCAGAAGGGTAGAGAAGTAGAAGGAGTATGACAGATACAATGATATGGAAGAGGCAGGAGTCAAGAAGGGAAGTGAGGAAAATAAGGAAGACAGTCAAGAGGAGGTGGGAGGGATGGGAGAAGTAGGTCAGAGCATAGAAGGACATCAAGGTGAAAGAAACAGGGTAGAAGCTAGTTTCTATGCACAATGAGGGGTTAAAGGTGAAGAGAGGGTAGGAGAGGGACGTTAGCCTGGACTCCAAGAAGAACAAAGCCAGTGGGTTTGGAAGTACAGTTTGAGTTGACGTTTGAAGAGAGGTAAGGGTGAGATTAGAGTTAACTCCTGGTATGTACATATGACTGTTCTGTACGCTGTTACTTCATGCACGCATAAGGTGTGCATGTGGTATGTATCTGTCATCATGATATATATACAGACATGATGTGCAGCTGATGTGTATAAGGGAACTAGTGTACTACTGTACTGTATCATGTGCAAAATGAATGGCACACATGTGCCCACTGACATTACTCTCTTCACACTTTCAGGTCCCTCCCATGTAGCAATGAGGCAGGCCATACATGCTGGTGAGTCTTTTTAAAATTATCTGTAAAACAATTTATAAAACTAGGAAGAGTAGTGTAACTCTGTAGTAGACATGCTGGTGACTGTGTTCACAATAACTGTAATTGACAGGTAGTAAATTGAGTAGTGTAACACGGTACTGATGTGTGTGTTTACTGTGGGGTGTGCATGTGTGCAAGTGTGCCTGTGCCCAAGTGTGCATGTGTGTTAGTGTCCATGAGTGCATGTGTCCATTTCTGAATGTGTGCATTAGTATTGAAGTGCATCTCTTTCAAATATGTATTGAGACTGTAACCTGTGTTCCATGTTTTCCTCCCGTAGGTTCTGGTGCTGCTCTGGTGACCTGCAGCAGGGAACCTGAATCTTGTGCCCCAGGTACTGATGATGATGAAATGTCTGTAATGGTGCAGGAAGGTGTGTCTGGGTCCGCCATTGGTCAGCCAATTGACAGTACACAGCTTTCAACCCCGTCAATGCGCACAGTCATCCTGCCGTTACATCCTTTGTCACCATTGTCCCTAGGTGATGGACAGTCAGCAGTGGGCATAGATCAGGGTAATGTGGTACCTGTGGTACATGCATCCTCACAAGGCAGCCATGTGCAGAGGCCTCCAATGGTACCACGCAGACAGTCGCCCATGGGTTCTCGTGGGGGCATCCGTGGCCGTACTGCCTCTGGCCGACGTGCCCAAGGAGGTATGTCAACCTCCACTATGTTTAGAACTGTCATGCAGGCACAGGCACGTATGGAAAGGTACACCAGACAGGGTCTGAGGGAGCTGAGAGCATGTCGCATAGCCATGACAGACGGCATGCATGATGTTGCGAATGCTATCCGTAACTTCACAGATGTCGTTGACAGACGTTGTGGGGGCATAGAACAGCTGCTCCACAACCAGATGTCCATGGGCCAGGGTGATGGTGTGTGTTTGCGACGTTGACGTGGCCGTATGCCAGCAAGAGCACCAGCTGGCAGTGGCCGCGGATGACAACAGGCCCACTCGCGTGCCTCAAGTGCCAGCACCAGCCCCAGCAATGCTGGGTCTGTGCTGTCATCCAGATGCCCCAGGAGACCACGTGCACGTGGCTCTGGACAGTCCCAACAGGGAACTGTGTCCAGTCAACACACCCCTGCTTCCGATGACAGTACCCAGTCTGGGTTAGTACCGGATATGGCCCGTAGCACCCCTGCCAGGCACAGGTACCGTGTCCGTGCCCACAGACACTGATCTGGATGACCTGACAGGTGCAGTCTGTGGCTGTCCACAAAACCCTGTACATGGCAGCCATTATGTGGGACTGTGTGCGTGCTTACACACATGCAGAAACCTGGAAACCTAACACCTAGGGCAAACACATATACACACACACACTGCACCAACAACGGTCCACCCTGTACTGCTGCCCCTCACAAACACACATACACACACATGTCAATTGGTGTTACCAGTGGCCGGCTTGGGCATACCTAACCCACACCCTGTGCATATGATGACACTGTGCCACCTCCTGCATACTACAACATCGGTGCAGGTAAAGGTAAACACGTTGCTGATGCACAGGGTGACTACATAGATGTGTATAAGTAGTAACATGTTGGTAACTGTTGACTGTTGCAGTATAAATGTGTGTATATCCCAGCAGTCCTGCTGCAGTAACTGTATGAATGTCCTCAATTGTTATCTGCACCCATACTACTTAACAAAGTGTACCAGCTGCACACCATCACATGCTAACATTGACTATGGCAATGCGCATCTTGTGCTGTTATGTAGATTCAGCTACATGTATCTGTTCTGTCACACATGCATCTATACACACCCTGCTACCCACACACATGCACACAATCACCTGCCATTCCCATTATTTAGCACCCTACATGAGTAGCTGTTGATACATGACAGGTACACATTTCAGAAGTGTACTATGTTGTTTACTACTGGCATCCCCTTCTCTACCTGTATTCACAGGGTTCAGGCAACCTCATCAGTTGGAAGATGTAATGTGCATCAGGTACTGTAGTACCCTGATTGCCACAGCAAACATGTTTCCCATACGGAAATGCACACACAGACACATCCCACATCCACACACTTGCCACATTCAGGCTTCAGAACACTATCTAGGTATATTCGGGTACATGTGCGTGTTACAGTAGCATGTAACACTATACTGAGTACTGGCAGTTACTTGTCTGTTGTCATGTTGTCTGTATAGAATAAAAGAATTGTTTGATTATCCTACTCCGTTTTGTGGACATTACTTGAAGAAGTGTTACCTTACATGTGTTATCAGTACCACCACCTTCTGTTTTGTAGTTTTGTTTGTATAGGGTGCTATCAACATCACTGCTTGTTAAGGGTAATGACCACCCTGCAGTGCATAGCCCCATGTGGCAAAGGCCACATCCCACCCCATCATTGTGCACACACTAACCCCACCAACAGTAAAACACATACTTTCCATTTGCAAGATTCAAACCCATACCTAACTGTGCAATGACAGTAGAAACAGACACATTAGCAGAGCGTGCTATTTGCAGTAGTTGGAGAAATCCTTACTAATGCTGTACTTAGAGGGTGCTGACATCATCTGTGTGTAGGAGGAGGGATGTGCACCCTGTAGTGTGTTCTCCCAGTTGGCAAAAGGCAGTTAACCCTCCCAGCATAGTGCACACACATAAACCACACTCATACTAACACACATACATTCCCTTTGCAGGATTCAAACCCCTACCTAGCTATGTTAAGACACTACAGACGGACGCAATAGCACAGCGAGCTATTCGCATTACTGGGGGATTTCTTTTCCCCTGATATACTTATAGGGTGCTGACATCATCAGAGTCTAGAAAGTTGTGGTGTGTTTTCCCAGTTGCCAAAAGGGATGTTTCTTTCATACACACACACTTACCCCCCCTTCACACACACTTGCCACCTGCTGGATTCAAACCCCTACCTAACTATGCTATGACACTATAGACGGACGCATTAGCACAGCGTGCTATTCGCATTACTGCGGAATTTCCTTTCCCCTGATATACTTATAGGGTGCTGACATCATCAGAGTTTAGAAAGTGGAATGATCATCCTGTGGTGTGTTTTCCCAGTTGCCAAAAGGGATGTTTCTTTCATACACACTTACCCCCCTTCACACACACTTGCCACCTGTTGGATTCAAACCCCTACCTAATTATGTTATGACACTAGAGACGGACGCATTAGCACAGTGCGTTATTCGCATTACTGGGGAATTTCTTTTCCCCTGATATACTTATAGGGTGCTGACATCATCAGAGTTTAGAAAGTGGAATGATCATCCTGTGGTGTGTTTTCCCAGTTGCCAAAAGGGATGTTTCTTTCATACACACACACTTACCCCCCTTCACACACACTTGCCACCTGCTGGATTCAAACCTCCTACCTAACTATGTTATGACACTAGAGACGGACGCATTAGCACAGCGCGCTATTCGCATTACTGGGGAATTTCCTTTCCCCTGATATACTTATAGGGTGCTGACATCATCAGAGTTTAGAAAGTGGAATGATCATCCTGTGGTGTGTTTTCCCAGTTGCCAAAAGGGATGTTTCTTTCACACACACTTACCCCCTTCACACACACTTGCCACCTGCTGGATTCAAACCCCTACCTAACTATGTTATGACACTAGAGACGGACACATTAGCACAGCACGCTATTCGTATTACTGGGGAATTTCCTTTCCCCTGATATACTTATAGGGTGCTGACATCATCAGAGTTTAGAAAGTGGAATGATCATCCTGTGGTGTGTTTTCCCAGTTGCCAAAAGGGATGTTTCTTTCATACACCTCTTCACACACACTTGCCACCTGCTGGATTCAAACCCCTACCTAACTATGTTATGACACTAGAGACGGACGCATTAGCACGGCGCGCTATTCGGATTACTGAGAGAATCCTTTTCTCCAATATACTTATAGGGTGCTGACATCATCAGAGTCTAGAAAGTGGAATGATCATCCTGTGGTGTGTTTTCCCAGTTGCCAAAAGGGATGTTTCTTTCATACACACTTACACAAACACGTACCCCCCTTTACACACACTTGCCACCTGCTGGATTCAAACCCCTACCTAACTATGTTATGACACTAGAGACGGACGCATTAGCACAGCGCGCTATTTAGATTACTGAGAGAATCCTTTTCTCCAATATACTTATAGGGTGCTTACATGATCAGTGTCTAGAAAGGGGGATGAGCATCCTCTGGTGTGTTTTCACATTTGCTAGGGGTAACATTTGGACCAAGTGTGTGAGCATGCCCAGTTCAGCCTTCCCGTGGCATGTTGTGTGAAAGATGTCTCATTTATCTAAGTGTGTGAGCATGCCCAGTGTGGGCTTTACATATGTTGAACTCTGCAGCCCATCACATTTGTGGATGAGTGTGACCTTCAACAAATACCTGAAGTTTATGGTTGTGTGTTCTGTGCCATGTTGTGTAGTTACTGTCCGAATGCTTTTTGTGTGAACAAAACAGGGAGTATACTGTGCCTGCAGGTTTTGCATGGGATACTTTGCACACAATTGTCAACATCCGTTCATACTGACCTAACACTGTAGCACTGTCTAGTGTAGTGTTTCAGTACTTTCACTGTGGTGGTCAGTATCCTGGCCTTTAGTCCTATCACTGCTTTACATTTCCATAGTGTGCACAACAGCCTGGTTAGGGTCCAGTTGTGCACATCTGCACAAAGGCAGTGCCTCTACAGACCCTGTTAATTGCTGCCCCATAAGCTTAACAAGTGTAGTCTGCAAATCTATGGAGAGGATCATAATTGAGCTCATAAACAAAGATATAGGGGACATGCAGACATTGTACCCATCCCATTTTGGCTTGGTCAGGGGCAGATCATGCCTTTTGTACTGGGTTGACATCTTCAAATTGGTCACTTAGGCCATTGTTGGGGAAAGGCAGTCCATACAGCCTACCTTGGCCTTGCAAACACTTTCAACACAATACCCCACTCAGGTATTGTGGAAAACCCTAACAACTGAAATGTAAACCCATATGTCACAAGATGGGTTGCAAACTGGCTTAAGGACGGGACCCACAGGGTTAGAGTTGCTGGCACTATGTTAGACTCCAGGCTGGTCACAGGTGGTGTCACACAGGGCTCAGTCCTTGGCCCCATTGTTTGTCATGTACTTCCCAGAAGTACAGGCCAACATGGGAGGACTTTGGATGACAATGTTAGCAGATGACTGCACACTGGGCACCATAGTGGACAGTGCATCACACACAGATATCCTTCAGAAGGGACTCACAGTAACTGATAGCTGGTGCCAGGGCCATGGCCTGAAGTCAGAGTGCACAACATGTGTAGACATACCCTTCAGGAAAAGCAAGGTGACCCCAAGCTACCATATAGGTGGCAATCCTCTAAGCACAGAGGAGGTTATCATGGACCTGGGGACCCAGGTTAACAGTCGCCATTCTTCTGAGACTCACATTGCTAAAGTGGTTAGGAAGACCTTCTACATTGCCCACCTGATCAGGCTGGGATTCACATCCAGATCTAGTGGGTCATTGTTCCCCTGTACTCTTCACTTATCAGACTGGTGATCGAGTCGAATGCCCTATTCTGGCTGTATCTCACACAACATCTGCAGCAATTGGAGACACCCTGACTGTCTCCCACCTAAAGGATCAAGGAACCCCAACAGCTGTCATATGCTGCCAGATTGACGACACTCACACTCTATTCACTCACATACCGTCTGCTTAGAGGTGACATGTGCCTGACATGCGAGGCCATGTCCAAACAGAGATTAATGGGCATGCTCCACCTCAGACTCAGAAGATCCACCTGAACCACTAGTGCAGGTGACTTACACCTTAGCAGGGATGTATGTTGGACATGTTGGAGGGATGGAGTTATCACTCGGAGACTCCTTATGCTGTGGAATACAATCCTGGTCCATTTGAGGCAGAGCACCTTGCTGGCTGTGTTCAAGAGGTATCTTGACCTAATGCTAGTCGGAGAATGTGTTTGTCCATCAACACATTGTAAGCGTAGTTCGACATGTCATATGTCTTGTTTAGTATACTGTGCCTCTGTCTACCTGTGACATAACATTGATACCCAGGGTAAACCTCCCATCTCCCATCCACTCATTAGGATTCCTGTTGAGGGGACTCAACCAGTGTCTCTATGGACAACCTGTACTGGTAGTTTACTCATGTGTGGGGGTGGCTTCTGTGTTTTGGATAATGCAGTACAGCCTGTCCTATATATGTCAGTGCTGGGGTTCAGGTCCCTCATGTGCATAGCTCCCTGCCATTCAGATTGTACAAGGTGCAGCATGTGTATTGATTCCAGTTTGGACATGGCTTTCTACATCAGGCACAGCTTGCATCTGGGTGGACAGCATGGCAGTGTGTGGAGCTGCACTCTGTTTAATCAGACTACACATTACATATGTTCCAGCTCTGTCATACTCCTGGTGAGGTACTGTTGTGGACTTTACAGGTGCTGTTTGTGTGTGCATGAGGTACACCCCACAGGGGCTGTTGTGGTCATTTCTAATGCTGATGAAAGATAACTGCAGAACCAGAATGACCTCCCCTTAGCTAGATGTCAGACAGCATGGACCATACAATCACAACTGAAAACAGGACCCTCTCCACAAAGGGAAAGTGTCCTGTCTGGTGGACCCCAGCCATAAACAAACTGTATGACAGATGAGGGTTACTAATGCAAGACAGAGCTACATCTCCAAAAGGGAAGACAGCTGTGATCAGCACTAGTAGAAAGCTACATTATCTCATAAAGACATGCAAGGTCAACTTGGGGACATAAATCACCAAAGACAATGAAGGTAACCACACTGCTTTCTTCAGTTATGTCAGACACCTGGTTGTGAACCCTTGGATATGCTCAGAGTTGGTACACAACAACATATATTCCAGTGACCTGACAGATATTGGCAACATTCCGCGGACAGCTTCAGTGCGATTTACCCCCTCCCTCACCCCCAAAACAAGATAGTTATCACTGCTGTATGTAACCTCACTGTCATCTTGGATGTCCATGTGAGAGCCACACTCAGCAAAGACAAGTACACAGCATCCATGGGACCTGCTGGTATCTCCAGTTGCATGCTATGTGAACTCCAGAAGGGGCTGGACCCATATATACAACTGCTATTTAACCTTAGTCTTGCTACAGGATATGTACCTGAACACTGGCATACGGCAACATTGGTCCCACTCCACAAGGGGGATGCCTCCACAGACCATGGCAACTACCACCACACAGGCTTAACCAGCCTTGTCTGCAAAGATATGGGAGGAGTCATGGAGCTCTTACACAGACACATTACTGACCTATGGACCCTTGTTCCCACCTAGTTCAGCTTTGTACAGGGCAGATCCTGCCTTTTGCACCTTGCACCCGAAAAGTACCTACCATGAAGATCAGGGTTCTTCAACACATGTCATATGCTTCCAGAATAGAGGAAGTCCAGCTTTGTTCAGTGTCATACCGCATACTTACAGGTGACCTATGCCTGACATACAAGACCATGTCCAATCAGGATTTGGTGGACATACTCCACTGTAAGCAATCCAAATCCACCAGAGCCATGAGAGCTGAGTATTTGAACCTCAGCACATACATGTATAGGACATGCTGGAGGGACAGAGTCATAACTCAGAGGCATCTCACACTCTAGCAGAGTATCCCAGTTCATGTTTGACAGAGTTCCTCACTGACTCTCTTCAGGAGACATCTGGACAACTGCATATGAGACGGAGGCACAGACTAGACAGAGACACAGTCATGTTATTCAATTACGTAAGGGGGTCATAATGTGTCACTACTAAGTCAGAGGCACAATATTCAGAATCTATTCTGTACACTTATTACCACTATAAGGGGTGGCAATAGCCACATCACTATGGCTAGGCTTATACATGCACTAGGGCAGATAGCCTAGTAGTACACTATGACACTATGAAACACCGGTGTATGTGTAGCTATTGTCAATCAAACAGTATGATGTGGCTTGGGGGGGGGGGGCTTGATATCTCCCTGTATTCCAACATTGTTTTGTCTATTCCTTCTAGCATGTCTAGGGATCAGTTGTTAGTGTCCTCTCCTGCTCAGCTGGTGAACCTGGGAATATTGAGGCACTGTTACAGTTGCCTCATGTACACTGACAACCCTCTCCTTCTGCCATAAAACACACATACATGTGAGAGATGCAACTATATAGCCAAAGTGGAGGCTGAGCTCTCTCAACATAGGACTAGCAAGACCAGAGAGAGGGTGAAGGTAACCACACACACATCTTTAATCCAGTCTCACATGGCACTGTCACAACTTAAGATCATACACATAGACACACAGAGACACTCGGAGGCTCTGATCAGAAGTCTACCAGAATGGCGGTGGCCACCAAAGCAGACACTCACACAACTGCCTCCACAGGGCACAGCACATGCAACACATTGACCACAGAGTTGGTGTGCCAAACAGTCACAGCCCTTAAGGCCAAACACAATGCCGGACACACTTGTCATAGGTGACTCCATAGTCAGACACACTGATGTCCCACTCACCAGATCAGGTACAGAGGAGGTCACAGTAAGCTGCCTATCGGGCACTGGAATCCACCACATAATGCAAGCACTCAGGTCACTAAACTGCAAGTACAGGTCTGACCCAGTCATAATCCATGCTGGTGTGAACGACCTGAGATGTACCTCCCTGGACTACATGGAAAGAGACATAGAGGATCCCTCTGATTATGTAGGCCAGGCAGGTATGACCCTGACCTTCGGCAGTATCCTACCTTCACCAAGTATGATGCCACATAAACAGAGACAAGATGATCAGCTGTAGTATTTTGCTTAGACTATGGTGTCATTCTAAGGGGTCCAATGTCTGTCTGCCTGGGATGACATGCTGGACAGGCCACGGTGATTTGCAAGGGACGGCTTGCACCTGTCACCCTGGGCTTCCGGATTTCAGATGATGCTCTTGCCACCCCATTGTGCCTTTTTATGCAAGACTCAGATTCTACACCTACCACCCTAGAACACAGTAAAGGAAAGACACTAATGGTAATGCTGCTCAATGCCCAAGGTCTCAACCTCAAGCTGCACACACTCTATGCCCTTCTCAGTATGTAGCACATTGATGTCTGTGCTGTGCCTGAAACCTGGTTCACAGCTTCTGACAGCACCCGGCACTATCGGGTGTTACCTCATATCATGCATTCTGGCACCAGCATCCCGACAACACCAAGAAGGATGGTGGGTGTCCATATTCATCAAGGACACCCTCACCTCATGGTTGGTGGCAACACACGATGCATCAGAGACCATCCAGGTGCCAGTGACCGTAGGCAAGACTGCTCTGCAGTTTGTAGCATGTTACATGCCACCTGCTCAAACTCAGGTACCTCACACAGCTATCCTGCAAACACTGAAGGGGATAAATGTATCTCAAAACACCATCCTACTGGGTGATTCCAACTATCCACATATAGACTGGGATCACTAATCATGCCACAACACTCTAACACAAAGGTTCCAAGAGTTCATACACTGAAATGCCATGGAACAACTGGTCCCAATCCCCTCAAGTGGAGGCAACATACTAGAACACATCATCACGAACATGGGGTCACACTGTTCAACACCAGACATATACCCATCATTGGTGAGATCAGATCATGGACTATTCTCAGTGGGAGTCCACATCCCACCCACACCCCAGATGGGAAATGAAACGGTGAAGACCTTCTCAAATGCCGACTTCACATTTCTGAGGACTGGTGTGGTCTCTTTCAAGGCCCCCAGGCCAGCAGACACCATTACCCAAGCCACTGTATCACTTAGAAATGCCTTCTACCAGCACCTCCAGGACTGCATGGTTCAGGCAATCCCAAATAATAATGACTCTTTGTACCACAGGCAAGCATCCAGTCTGGTGGACCCTAGCCATAAACAAGCTGTACAACACAAGGAAGGAGCTACTACAAGATAGAGCGTAATCCGTGGGGGAAGGCACCCCTGCTCATTGTGAGTAAAACACTGGGTTCCCCATACAATCATCCGAGGCATGTTTTGAGAGTAAACCCACTCAGGACTCCAGGGACAATCATGAGGCCTTTTTACCTATGTTTGAAACCTGGGAGGAAACTCCCAGATATGCTCAGACTTAGTTCAGAATAATGTTGATATCACTGCACCTACAGACATTGGCAACATACTGACTGACAGGTTCAGTGCAGATTTCTCCCCTTCCCCAACTGGGGGTTATGTACACCAGAGGATTGTAGCCCCAAACATCTCCACTGCTGGGGTGGGAACTGCTCAATCCAAGGCAGAAAACACTTTATCCATGGGACCAGATGGTGTCCCCAGTTGTGTCCTCCATGAACTCAATGAGTAATTACACCCGCAGTTAGGGCAGCTGTTTAATCTTAGCCTCACCTCAGGATATGTTCCCAAGGAGTGGCATACAGCAATGGTGGACCGACTTCACAAAGGAGGTGCCTCCACCAACCCCAGAAACTACCATCCCATCAGCTTGACAAGCCTGTTCTGCTAAGCTATGGAGAGGATCATAATGGGAATTCTAAATGAAGACATAGGGGACTTGCAGACATTGGATCCAATCCAGTTTGGCTTTGTCAAGGGCAGATCATGCCTTTTAAACTTGGTTGACTTTTTCAAAACACTCACCCAGGCCATTGACGTGGGCAAGGCAGTCCACACAGCCTACCTTGACCTGGCAAAGGCTTTCGACACAATACCCCACTCAGGTATCATTGAAAACATCACCAGCTTAATTGTGAACCCATACATCACAGCATGGGTTGCAAATTGGCTAAGTGACGGAACACACAGGGTCAAAGTTGCTGGTGCCAGTTCACACTCCAGAGCTGTCACAAGTGGTGTCCCACAGGGCTCAGTCCTGGGCCCACATTTGTTCAGTATCTACTTTTCAGAAGTACGAGCAAACACAGGAGGATTATGGCTGACAAAGTTTGAAGATGACTGCAAACTGGGAAGCATAGCTGGAAACCCATCTGACACAGACATCCTTCAGAAGGGTCTCATAGACACAGATAACTGGTGCCACGGCCATGGCCTTACATTAAACACTAAACAATGCATAGCCATACCCTTCAGGAAGAACAAGGTTACCACTACTTCCCATCTAGGTGGCAATCCTCTAAGCACAACGTAGGTTATCAGGGACCTGGGCACCCAGGTTGACAGTGACCTTTGCTTGACACTCACATTGCCAGGGTAGTTTGGAAGGCCTTCTACATTGGCCACCTCATCATGCAGTGATTCACATCTAGATCAAGGGAGGTCATCGTTCCCCTGTACTCATCACACCAATGATTGCATACACTGCCCCATTCAGATTGGATGGGCCCACAAATTCCTCGACGGGAGGTGAAAGGGTCTCAAACATATTTCTTATGCTGCCCGACTGAAGGAATTCCAGCTGTATTCAGTCACTTACTGACTGCTCAGAGGTGATCTGTGCCTGACATACAAGGCTATGTCCAACCCAGACTTTATGAACATGCTTCACCTCAAGACCTCTACATCCATCAGAACTACAAGGGCAGGAGACCTAAACCTCAACACAGATATTAATAGGATGTGCTGGAGGGACAGATTCATCACCCAGAGAGTCCATATGCTGTGGAACAACATCCTGGTACATGTGGGGCTGAGCACCTCACTGGCTTTGTTCAAGTGAGATCTTGACCAATGGATGGGAGATTGCAGGTATACCCCAGGGATAACCTCAGTATCACTGCTTGACAGAGGCACAGCAAAATAATGGGCATATCCATCAACTTGCAGGGGTGACAGACGCCACAAAACTCTGGCCTAGGCTTATTAATGCCCTAGGGCAGATAGCCTAGTATGAACCTATGGACATAGGCCTGGGGCAGTTCCTGCTATTAGGACAGTGGTCTGCAGCAGGCTATATAGTAGTAGTCGGTTTTAGCCATTGTTTTTGACCATGGCTATTCCATGTTGCTTCTTGTTGTGGTACAAACATGGGTGTGTGGTTATCCATGCTATTTATTGCTAGACACCCTCATTTTGTATCTTGTTCCATGTTTTTGCACATGTACATCACTGTATGACGTGCAGCTGTTTCCACAGGGTCATATGCGTGGATATGGATGTTAGTTGGGGTCCTCAGGTGTGCATATTGTACATGATATTACATTACTTAACACATGGCATTCATGCCTCAGGTGGTGCTGCAGGGCCACCTCTGTCGGATACACATACTACACTCCCTGTACATTTGGAAGCAGGTTGTGTCATGTTAGGCATCCCTGTTACTGTATGAGTGAGTCAGAGCGGTATCAGTCCCAGTGTTCCTACTGACCAAGCGTATGTGCTATGCGTTGCCTCTTTGCCAAGGCCAGGGCATACTGGGCATGCCTCCTTCTGCCTACTGGGACAAGGTCAGGTTGTTCCTCCTCCGAGTCACCCCTGCCTGTGGTGGCCTTGGCAATGGTGGGGATGTTTGGCCCAGCCATGTGCTGGTCCTGCTGCAGCTGTTTCCAGAGCATCATATTATGTAGCATAGCACATATCATGATCATTTGGGTACATGTAGTTGGTGTGTACTGCAAAGCTCCACCAGATGTGTCCAGACACTGGAACCGTGACTTGAGCAGCCCAAACACACGCTCTATGATATTACGTGTTTGTGCGTGTGCCTCATTATGGCATTCCTGTTCAGGTGTGTGTGCATTTCTGATGGGTGTCATCAGCCACGGCTCAAGTGCATAACCTGCATCCCCACTAGGTGTCCGTGTGGGAAGTCCCCATTGGCAAATGATTGGTACAGCTGCGTCAGATGCCAGATGTGGGAATCGTGGTAGCTCCCAGGGCAGCCAGCACACACATTCATTATTATGCCCTGGGCATCACACACGACCTGGCAGTTGATGGAGGGGTATCCCTTGTGGTTAATGTAGACTCTACCCCGCTCACTGGCTGGTGCTTTGATGCGTATGTGCGTGCAGTCTATTGCACCCAGCACCTCAGGGTATCCCACTATTTGCTGGAAGAGACGCATATTGCTGGCCACAACTTCACGGTCATTAGGGACATATATATGATCACTGACATGTGGTGACATGGCATCCAGGAACTGGTGCAGTACCCTGGAGGCTGATGCCTGTGATATCCCCATCATATCACCAGTTGGTCTCTGGAAGGTACCTGTTGCTAGTATTCTTAGGCCAACACATACCTTGGTTTCCACTGGGATGGGTTCCCCTCTGTTGGTTCTGTGTGTGAGGTGTGGCCTGCACAGCTCAACAATCTGCTGCAGGAGCTCTCTGTCCACTCTATAGCGCTCTACTATCTCCAGCTCATGTAACCCATGGTAGGTGACCCTGGGCCTGTATACTCTTCTCCTTCTCCTCACTCTGGGTTGTCTGTCAGCATCTGCATTGTCACCACCCTCAGCAATTCGCCTATGCCTGATTATAATAGCCATGGCAGCCCCTAGCATTTCTGCTCTGAGTTCAGCTTTATTTCAGTTTTCAATTCTGATAGCTTAGCTTCTGGCAGTATCTCTTGTGAGAAACAGCCTTCACTGCTCTTTGTTGTGTTTTAAGTGCTGGGCTGGGCTTCTAGTCTGCCTGTGTAATTGCCTGCTTGTAATTGTTTCCACCAATTAACTCCGCAGTATTCCTGGCAGTTTCCTGTATTTTGGTTGTTTCCTGTTTCCTCTCTGTTTCCTGAGGGGAGCAATGTGCACACCAGCTTAAACATGCTCACAGTCACTTAAACGCCGCACATCCCTACACAGTGTTACACGCGCACACATCCTTACACGGTGTTAGCTAGGCTGATTCATGCTAAAACGCGCACACTGCCTTACACACGTGCACACCGCGAAACCGTTGTAAACAGTTTGCAACACGCTCCCACATGTTGAACCTGCCTTACACGCGCTATCGCCACAAGATGCACGTATATCAAGAAACTTGGAGTGTAGGGATAGCGTATACCCTCAATTTCTTGACTTTCCTAGTGTTCTGTTGGGACACACCTCCCCTGATGTCTGTCTGTCATCTGTTACCTTACATTGCCCTCCAATCTGGGACATTTCTTTCTATCCTTCCCTCCGTGATGTCACCTACCTCTTACTCTGTTCCTCCCCTTCTCTAACTCTTACACTACTCAGAAAGTGCTCATTACCTATGTGGCAGTGTGATTCAGTATTGTAACCCTCATTTACATAGGATTGCCTAGTAATGCTTAGTTACATATCTTACACGGAGCTTCCCCCCCTTGACAACCACTAAACGGAGGCCATATTGTTTTTAGTCTGCAAGTCCCTCCATTGACATTCCATGTAATACATAAATCCCACAATTGTGGGCTTATAAGCTTCGGTTTTCAGTTTTAGGTAGCGCACCCGTTTGCTGGTGTGCGCTGCAGTTAAACACAATAATCCCGTGAAAAAAAAAAGTTAAATAACTTATTTTGCAACACTTTTTCATGCCAATGGCCACATATTTGGCCATTGGCATGCTTAATGACACATATGCACCCTTTATTTGGAGCTGACATAGCTCCGTTTTTGATTTTGCAGAAATGTACTCAGTTGTCAGCTGAGTACATTTCTGCAGCTAACATGTCCGTTACACGGACTGGTTTCTGCTTCGTGGATCGCTCAAATACCTCATTTGCATATCTTGGAGCTGCAAATGAGGTATTGAGCATTTCCACGCCCAGTCCGTGTAAGAGACGTGTTAGCTGTCTCTTACACAGAGGTTTGGGCTGTACCTGAATCGGGAGGCTTACACGGAGGCTTACACTACTCTTGAACTCCGTGTAAGCCTTCCTGAATCTGGCCCAATGTTTTTTGTAGGAGAAAACTGCCTATGTTAACGAGAAAGTAATTAAGGGAAACAGTAATATATTAAGTAACAGAATGTTTTATGTAGGAGAAAACTGGCTATGTTAAGGAGAAAGTAATTAAGGGAAACAGTAATATATTAAGTAACAGAATGTTTTATGTTATTATTGAGCTGTTTTTCAGGAAAGAATTGAGTGCTTAATGAGAGGGTTTTGAATATTTTATTTTCTATGTTTGTGCATAGTATTTTGTACTGCTATCAATACCAGCTCTTAACAGTGAGTTTATTTTAATTTCGGTTGAGGTGGAGAGAATTAGAGACTTTTATGGGGTGGGGGAGCAGGAGTCCTCCAGCACTGCACACACTACAGTAAAAATGAATAGTTGCATGTAAGACAACACAAAGATTGCTGATGAAAAAATACTTTTAGTATTAATTCCTACTTTAAGAAATGGATTCTGTCTGGGGAGGGTGTCTTTTCTTGTATGAACATGAGTGATTTTTCAGTAAGAGATTCCTTCAAACATCAGGAAAAACAAAGTGAGATATGTTCCTTTCGTAAAAATGGGGTCATTTGCTGGGAAAATGAAATAGGGGAGAGTTAACATTTGTGTTAAAAGTGAAAAGGTATGAACTATGTGTATTTTAAAAGTAAGGTTTAGATGTGGGAAAAAGTAAACTATAGCATTCACACCTCCAACACTGTCCCTGTGAAAGACATTTTGTGATTAACGTGGTAGCCTTTGTAAGGACCTCAGGGACTGTGAGAAAAAGCTGTACAGAATTTGGAATATCTGTTATGAGATTAAAATGTAGCTATCCTTCTGCAATTATGCTAAAGTAAACTCTAAGATATGTTTGCAACCAGACTGTAATCATCCAGATGTATACTACCAAACTTTAGCCATCTGTGCTAAGCTATGGTTAACATGTATGGTAAACATTTAACCAAGCATGAACCAGATGGAATTAAACAACAATATGCAGAATTAATTGAATGCAAGATAGTATATCAGCACTGTGTCATCAGTTTTATAGGTTATCTTCACCCTGACATAAAATACTGTATATGCCTGTAGTGTGATTACTAGTTAAACAACAGTCACCAGTGGTCAGCAATATAAGTGAGTTTTAAAACAATAATAGATATAAGTAAAGTGTTTAAACCAGCTAGGCAAGAAAAATCATCATCCAGTTGTCAGCAATATAGATTAATTTTGCAGGAAATTATTTTTGAACACAAGCATGACACTGCACCTAATATTATGTGACTTAACACCATTGCATGCTCTGATGAATATGTTATATCACAAATATTCAGAAAGATATATACTAAACAACTTTCCAACAATTACTATTCTCGGGAGTAGTAGTAATACAGAAAAACATGTGCTCAAACACAAAGTATAAAGGCAACTTAATGTCAAGCTGAATGTAGTATGTGGCCTACAGTAATGCTATATACAATCAGAGATAAAGTCTATGAATAATGCTTGCATATTATCCAATAACCCCATAAATTAGTACAATACATTAAATTGACCAAAACGTATTATCATCTAATGACTGTTTAAGATTGGTGTTCAAACATTAGAACGGTGGTTTCCCAGTATCAGGCTATTATTTAAAAACACTGGTACATATAAATAAGCAGTATTGCTACTAAAACCCAAATGTTGTGCAACATACAGCAATTAAACTGAGAGAAAACCCACTACCATCCATCTGCAGTTTTTAAAATGATGTTAGACTGTTAGGAAAGTGTTTCATCTAACTGAATGCAACATTTAGAGTAAATATTGAGCCACTTGCGGTCACAGCAAAGGGATTCTGCTTTCAAAACACTTGCAACTTCTTTCAGTACTCAAATTATCACAAAAATTAAAATACATTTCAGCCATAGAGTTCCTTTATATGCACAGTGAAGCACAATGCCCTGTAGTAGGCCGAATCCATGGGAGGAAAATGAAAAACTATGCTACTACTGCTTGCTGGGACAAACTAAAGGGTGCAAAGGATCAAGGATATGTGCAGAATGTGGTTAGCACAATTATATTGCTAGTTATTTACCTTGCAGAGATGCCCAACACCCGACTACTATGTTTTCCTTAACAAAAGAAAAAAAAAGTCTGTGAAACAGCATTTTGATCCAGTTACAGTTTGATACAGTTGCTGAATTATTAAAATAGCATAATTTCAAGTTCAACTGTTTTGCCTTATGTGTGTCTCTGGAGCTTTTCTCCCTGGGCCTTCGCTGAAAATAGACATATACCCAGTTGGACTATCCTGGTCAACAAATGTAAAATAAATAAATAAAATAAAATAAATTAAAGCAAACATGTAAAGTAATTGTGGCAAATGTGAAATAGATGTCTCATCCTTTAATGTCAGAGGGTTTAAAACCTGATCCAGAAAAAAATAATCTGAATATTGTGCAAATGCCAAAGCTAGACAACAAACACGCATGGTTTCTAGGAGTGATGCAGTAACTTGCAAAATCTATACCTAACATATCTAGTTAACTAGATAACTGCATCTCTAAAATGCTATAAAAACAAGCCTGGGAATGGAATTATAAACAGGAAGAGTTCATAAATGCTCAAAAAAACAATTAGTTATTAGTGCTCTGACATTATAAAATACTTCAGTTTGAATAAACCAAATGTGTTGCAAGCAGATGCCAATTAAAATGGTACAGGAGCTATGATCTTACAAGAGAATATACACTAAGACAATATACATATATATATATATATATATATATATACACATACATACATATATATATATATATATATATATATATATATATATATATATATATATATATATATACACACAATACACCAAACAGTGGGGAAAGTAGCTTAGTTTCTCCCTTTCCCCACTATTAGAGACATTGCATTAAAACACTTGCTATCATCTATCTATCTATCTATCTATCTATCTATCTATCTATCTATCTATCTAATCTTTATCTACCTATCTATCTATCTATCTATCTATCTATCTATCTATAATTTTTAAAGGTTACAAGAGCTAGCTAGATTGATTTACATGCTGTATGATATTCAGGTCATCTGGAGAGTTCTTGTTTTGATATATAAACCTCACGGGGGTTAGACCCCACTTACTGTGTTGGTATATTATTTACCTAACTTCCTGACATCACAGTCACTTATGATTTTGTATGTCATTATGGGTTAAAAGTTAAAGTATGTGGTTTCCTAAAACCTGCCAGTAAAGCTTACAACTGTAACTATTGCTTCAGTGGTTTTAAAAGCACGCTCCTAGCCAGGACAGCCAGCAGCATTTACCCTCCTATCTACCCTGTAACCAACACACCTTTAATCATTTATTGTAACCCCTTTTACTAGCGATAACACCTTCCCTAGTTCTAAACCAGCTAGCTCCCATATAAAATTACCTGCAATAGTATATCTGTCCACTAGGTGGAACCCTTATCCCATCCTTTTATCTCCTGCTTACCCCTCTGTCTTATACTTTCATTACATTACATTTCTGATGTACTATACCTGCTCTTAATTCTATCATACTTTACCCTTTACTTCAACTGTCTACACCCAGCTATTTCTCTTAGACTCTTTACTTATCTCTGCTCTTACCCACTCCTACCTTACCTAACTTACCTTCAGTAGCCTGTTCTTCTTAAGCTGCTCTTTTACTTGTCTCTACCTGCACTGTTCGCCCTGTGGGCTCAGTCCGCTCCCCTACCCTACCCCCAATTCTCACCCACCCCCAGTGCCCCTACTCTTATACTACATGACCACACCCCCTCCTCTTGCCTCCAATTACAAAGAATAATACCATTGGCCATCATACACCTATTCCATCCTTTTCTAACCGCTCCCTATCTCTCCCACACCCTCCACCTCTCACTATCCACACTTAATACACTTCCACATAGCACCTAACAACTAAATCAGCCCAATGTATAAACTACCTACCCCAGCCCAGTTAAAGCTGTTACTTGTACTCATACTTCTACCACCTCTAACTGTAGCCTTCCTGCTTACCTCCTATGAACACCCATTATGTCCACAACTTCACTACCCCAATAAGCATACTGCCTTTCCATCACTACCTATCCTCACTAACCACATAAACATAACATTTACACCCAGCTACCTACTGGAAAAATAACATAGACTAGACCACATTAGGCATATGTCTCTAAAAGCCAGAAGGCCTCTAAACGTATATAGTAAATTCCCAAATCCTAGATGTGGAATACAACTCCTCTCATTAAAAGATGGGGATATTCACCCAAACCCAGGCCCAACAATTACTACTACTACCACTCAACTCCTCAACCCCAATCCATCTACTAATCATTCCCTTACCAAACCTCCAAACTCACTCTTTATAGCACACCTCAATATACGTAGCATAAATAACAAAGTTGCACACCTCCATGCTCTCTTGGAAGCATACTCTTTTGACATTCTATGTTTAACAGAAACTTGATTAAAACCTGTAACTAAAGACAATGAAATCATCCCACCCGGATATAATATCTTAAGACTTGACCATGCAGCCAAGAAGGGTGGGGGATAGCTATCCTATTTAAATCAGGGTTACAAGTTACTACCTCTGACTATTAACCACCTCAAGACCCTAATGCTGAAATCCTTATTTCTAAACTTCAACTTACTTTCAAATCCATTTATATCATCTGTATCTATCTACCTCTTGACAATAATACCACCTTAGAAGATATCCTTTGCTGGTTATCTCAAAACTTCCCCCAAGAAACTATAATGCTAGGTGATTTTAATATTGATTGGAAGTGCTGCAGCACTGACCACCCTACCCCCCATATTAACCTATATGTTTTTTCTCAAACCATTACCTCCCCTACCAGGATAAACAAGCCTAATAAGAAAGAAAGTACCTCAGATTGGATTCTCATAAATAATCATCCCTAGACATATGAAGTTGGGACCCTCCCTGATGATGTAAGTGACCAGTCACTTACCTACATTATCAGGCATAAGACCAATTTACCCATCCCGACCACATTCAGGAAAATTTGGACCAAGAAAAAATTTAACCCTGATCTCTTCCAAAGTGAACTTAGGGCATGTGACTGGTCTCCCACAAAATACCCCCCACTTGAGGAAGCTGTAAAATACTTTAATTCTAAATTCCTAGCCATACTAGACCACCATGTGCCAACCCGTTCTATCAGAATTAGGACTAAACCTGCCCCATGGCTTTCAAAAGAAACCAAGCAAAAAACCCATCTTAGAAATAAATACTGGACTAAATGGCGAATGACTAAAAACCCTGTAGATCAACAAAACTTTAGACAGCTGAGAATTGACACAAAAAAGCTATGCTGTCAGATAAAAGAAACTTCTACCTACAATTTCAGCAAACTCACCATAATAAACCACAAAAATTCTGGCAAGTATTAACCAACTACTCCACCCAGGTCAATCCATTACACCAAGCCTACAAGGCACAGACCAGGAGAATCCCAAGCAAACTGCCAATGCCTTTAGGCTATTTAAACACTCGCAAATCAGCTATCACCTCATAGCTTAACTCTATCTACCTGTAATATTAGCCCACCTCCTCCATTTCTCTTCCAACCAGTCCCAACAACATATATTCTTACCCTTATCCAAAAACTGAAACCATCCTCTCCCTCAGCCGACCAACTACCCGCAGAATATATACAAAAAGCAGCCAGATCCATAGCCTATCCCATTTCCATTCTGATTAATAGAACCATCAGTGAAGGACACATCCCAACAATCTGGAAAATCTCCCACATTATCCCCCTACATAATGGTGGCAACTCTACCGAATTCTCTAACTACTGTCCCATAGCCTTACTTTCTCCTTTGGCAAAAATTATGGAAAAATGCATCCATAGGCAATTACTTCACCACCTAATCCAAAATAACTTACTTTCCAGGTGTCAACATGGATTCAGGCCATTCCACAGCATTACCACTGCCCTCATTTCCTTTACTGACTGTATTAACAAAAACCGTAACAACAATATGCTTTCCTCTGCACTCTTCATCGATCTGTCCAAGGCATTCAATATCGTATATCACCAGATACTTATAAATATCCTCAAATCCCTGTCACTAGATGCGCTCACTATAAAATGGTTCCAATCCTACTTAGATAATAGACAACAAGCTGTGCTATGGCACAATAATTTATCTACCAACCTCCCCATTAACCTTGGTGTCCCTCAAGGGTCCATATTAGGACACTTCCTTTTCTCAATTTTCATCAGTGACCTTCACTTAGTAATCCCTGAATCCGTATACAACACGCAGATGGTTCGACACTTATATGCTCAGCCACATCTGCATCTGAACTTCAGTCCCTTACCTAAAAGGTGTTTAATACAGTACAGCAATGGTTTTCACAGCGCTGCCTCCTCTTGAACCCCCAAAAAACAAAACTCTTACTCTTTACTCCTACTCGGAAGTCCTCTCCAATAGATTTCACAGTAATATTCAATAATGGTACTCTCATATCTCCAGACCCAACTACTAAACTACTAGGAATCACTATAGACAACAACCTTAACTTCGACACCCATATCAACAATACACTAAAAACTGTTAATAGAAAACTAGGCTCTCTCTACAGGATTAAACCCTTCCTTTCTCCAGCAGCTAGAATAACTATTGCTCACACTCATCTAAATCTCAACACTCCTCTGTGCCTCACCCATATATACTAATCTATCAAAGAGTAACCTCAACAAAATGGAACATTCCTACAATAACATTGCCAGATTTGCTACAGGCAACCCATTTAGAACCCACCACTGTTATAATCTAAAGCAGCTAGGATGGCTTGAGCTACAAAATCAGCTTAAATTTCACCAACTGACCATTGCCCACAAGACCCTTTGCCAACTTTCCAATAATCGAATACTATCTACCCTCATCATCCCCTATAATAATCTTAAAACCTTACTTTCATCACATAAAGTTTTAGTAAATATTTGTAAATCCAACAACATGACTGGTGACTCTGTTCTCCAGTACTGTCGGAAAATCCTGGAACCTTCTTCCCAGTGAAATTTTATCACTGTCCTCCATATCACTTTTCAAAAACAAACTGAAACGTTTCCTCAGAAGACACTGGTTATGCCCCTGTACTAACCTTGACTAATTAACTTGCTCTTCTTACTAAGTTCTGCTTACCCTCTACTTCTTGGTAACAAGCCCTATTTTCCTTAATAACAATGACAACTTTACCTTCTAGATAATGTTACTGTTTGTACTGACGTCTTCTGTGGATACTTACCGTAATACATATGTGATCATTTGTTAAACAGTTATACAATGAGCTGCCTTCTTTGTTAAATTCTGTATTGCACCTCCATTGTGCATTGTGTTATGAAATTTGTGTTCTCGGACCTTATCTCCCTGGGCCTCTACTGAAAATGGACATGTATCCAGTTAGGCTAGCCTGGTCAACAAATGTAAAATAAAATAAAAAATAAAAATAATATACTGCAGTAAAAACAGGTGCAGGGCAAACACATTGAAATTTAATCAAAGCTTCTTTGCATTTATATGTGTGTATATATATATATATATATATATATATATATATATATATATATATATATATATATATATGGTCTATATCATATAGACGAACAATTAAAACCTCTAGTTACCTTTCATCGACCTGTATATGTCAAAGCTGCAAATTGTTGAATGGCCAAACCATCGATTTCTTTCTAAGGGAAAGAAATCAGTTGGCCATTATTTTAAATCTACCATTTTCTCGAATGTAGTGCGATCTTGGAGTTAGTATATTTAGTTAGGAGGTGTGTGGGGGGCATAGCCCCCCACTTTCATAGTGTTTGTTCTAATGTGTGCGCGGTTGGGCTATCAATTTCTTTTCCTTAGAAACCAATTGATGATTTGGCCATTCAATGTTGTGCAGCTTCAACATATGCAGGTAGATGAAAGGTAAGTCAATATTTTAATCGTCCGTCTATATATATCTATATATGCCAACATTATACACATGCTGTGCATAAGCGCAATAACAACAGAGATAGGATATATATGAGCACACAGTTAAACAGCTTTTTCAGATCTCTCAAAATTATGTGATATGTATATATATAAAAAATATATATATATATATATATATATATATATATATATATATATATATATAAAACTTATAAAATATGGCTATAAGGCACCATTAGCCTAGCCTAAAAGTAGGTTTAACCTGATGTAAACAGGTGGTGCTTAGAACATGACCTGCCTTCAGAATCAGAATCAGAATTCAGAATCACATTTATTGGCCAAGTATGCATGCATACAAGGAATTTGACTCCGGTTTCAGAGACTCTCCAAGTATGAATTACATAAATGACATACATACAACTATTAAGAACAAGACAAACGACATACATGCAACTATTAAGAGCAAGTCAGACGGCATACATGCAGATATTAAGAACAAGACAAAAAAGTAAATATACATACACATATACATACAATGTGCAAAGTGCAACTCAGTGCAATAAATACTGAAATAAACTCTGAAAGAAACAAGTATTTACAATATTTTAATTAACCTGTAAATATAAATGCTCATATTTTTCTATAAATTCTTAACACTATAATGAAAAAATGATTCTAATTGATGGCTGTAAATATTTGTTTGCTATACTTTTTGTTTAATAATTGCCAATAATTTTACTCTATCATCCATGTTGGATTACTTGTTACTGTAAAGTTTTGTTTATTGTCTTGTATAAGTGTTTTGGAGGGCTATCTCAGCTCAGTCAGACTTTTCCCAGTCAACAAATGTAAGATAAATAAAATAAATAAATATGTAAACAATACTGCAGAATCCTCAGAGGCTTGGGAAAAAGAGTACCCCAACATAATAAGCTCAGTTAACGATTTATGAACTTGATGGCCTGTGGAAAAAGACCTGTTCTTCTATCTTCTTCTTTTGCTGTGTATTAATCGATAATGCCTGGACGATGGTAATAGTTCAGAAAAGATGGTGGCCTGGATGTGATGGGTCAGTGATGATTTTCCCAGCCATTTTCATGACTCTGCAATAGTACAGGTCCTGTAAGGATGGCAAACTAGCACCAATGATATTTTTAGCAGACCTCACTATTCGATGTAACCTATTTTTGTCATGTTTAGGCACAGATCCAAACCACACTATGGATGAGCTGAGAACAGACTCAGGAGGGTGGTGTAATGGTTAAGGTGTTTACCTTAGCAGCACAAGGTGCAGGGTTTGATTCTCATAGGGGGTAATTGGCTAGACTCAAAATGGTCCATGAGGGCAGTTAGCCTAGTATTAATCTATAACTCTATGACTCAATGACTGCTGTATAAAACTGAATCGACAGTTCCTGTGGGATGTTGAACTTTATTGTGTCTACTTTATGATGGACCCTACATTGGTCTCCCACTTAAAGTCCTGAGAGATTATAGATCCCAAAAACTTGAAGGATTCCACAACTGACACAGCAGTATTAAATATAAAGAGGGGGATAATACTGTAGTACCACTCCTAATGTCCACTGTCATCTCCACAGTTTTAAGATTTTCTGACTACACCAAAGGGCCAGCTGCTCAACCTCTTGTCTGTATGCAGACTCATCACCATTCCTGATGAGCCCAATGATAGTTGTATCGTCTGTGTATTTAATAAGTTTGACAGAGGGGTCCTTATCATTGTACAAGTATGTATTGGCAAAGGCTCCCTGTAAAAACAGGAAAACACTTTCTACATAGGGTTACGTTGGGATGAAATCACGTGAGATTCCAGATGTTGTAGATGCCATATTTATCACACTCTATAGAACAATGGCTTTGAACCATTTTTGGTAGTGAAACCCAAGAGCAACCATCAGTACTGTTCAAGTAATCACATTCATTCCAGCTTCTCAGCATATGTGATTTTATAAAATTCCTTATTTATGGATTTTGTAATCTGTGGACAGAAAGACTCTATGGAAATAGTACAAGTGAATTTGCATTATTTATAATTAGACACAGTGGAAAGATTGTAATTGCCTTTTTGTGAAATTGAATTAAAAATATAGTGTTTAAATTGTTTTGAATTTGCCAAGAGAAATGCCCAGTTACAAAGTCACTATACTGATTTTGCCATTAATGGGAAACCTGTGACTGTTGGCTTCTACACAACTGTTGAATCCACAGATGAACTGTGGACAGCTAAATCTATAATTCTTCTCTCATGATTCATTCTCATTTTTAACATTAACAGACATTTGTAGAGAAACCTTTGTCAGATGTAAAAGGAACCTTCTTATTCCAGGGAACCCTTACTAAAAATCACCGTTCAAGAAAAATGCATGTTATTGTCCTCTGAACATGCAAAAAGTAATGTCTACAGACAAGTGTTTGCTGTACAGTCCAAAATGTCT
Source organism: Protopterus annectens (assembly GCF_019279795.1). Taxonomy (NCBI): domain Eukaryota; kingdom Metazoa; phylum Chordata; order Ceratodontiformes; family Protopteridae; genus Protopterus; species Protopterus annectens. The sequence goes on from NC_056747.1 coordinate 104,998,370, forward strand.
CTTAGGTTGATTGTGGTCTTGCAGTTCCATATTCTGAAGTGCAATTCAGAAACACAATATTTTCATTGGAGCACATGACATATATATGTGAGACAGCACCCATTTATTCTCATTGATAGCATAGCAGGTCACCACTGAACTTTTTACTCAAACTTTTTGTGGGTGATGAGGGACTGGGGGGGGGTTCCTTCTGACCATTAAAATGTAGGATAATGAATTTCCTTTCATGAGCCCCACATGCATAGTTTGAATGAGGCATGTGACATACCCATGAATAGCTTATGTTAGCGTTCTAAGTTTTACATTTTGGATACTATCAAAAATGGGCAGTTGCTAGTATGAAAAAAAAAGAAAGTAAAATTTTAGTGATGAAGGGATTAATCCATGTTTTTATTATAAAAAATTATTTTACGAGTAGGCTTAACTGCTCAAGCAATATATAAAGTAAAGATGATGCAAGTCTATAAACACTGCAACAGCAAGTTATAAATCTGAAATGATATAACCCTGAAATAATATAAAATTAAAATAAGTTACTTCAAATAATAATGAGAAGGAAATTAAGTCAAAATAATATGTTATAACTTCCAAGGAGTGATGTTCACGTTAGTGCAATGTGCAGATGATGTGCTCCTTTGGGTCATGGAGGTAACCACAATGAGAGTGACAGATGGGCCAAGTTGATGGCGAACATTAATGCCTTCAATGGATAGGAAAGGGTCATCTTGGAATGTAGGTATGAAATCACTGATATTTGTGACAAGGCGAAAAGGAAGGACATAGACATCAGGCCTGTCGAACCAAAATAGTCACAGAGAAATATCGTCCACCCTGACTGTGGATGAACAGAGGCCAGTGTCTCTGCTGTAAGAGGTATCCATGCATTGAACTGTGAATGAAGCTTTAATACTGAACTCCATCTCATTCAGATATGTTATTTGTAAACTTTCTCATTTAAATACCACATGGAGTCATACACTCCAACATCTGAGTATTACAATTCATAGCCAAGCATTTAAAATGATAGCAAGAGTAGAACAGTTTAATAGCTTTCAGAATCAAAGGATGTCTCTGACAGGTGTCACAGACAGAATCACTGTCCCTCACTGTTATTGTCATTCTCACAAGTGGCACGACAGATAATCTAAATACACAGCTACCACTGCATTTGTCCTGATGAAAATAAATGAATGACATAGTTCTGCTCTGTCTGTCTGGCTGCATTCAGTGGCATTTTGCATTGGCGTCACCACTGATGATGTGCATCAGTGTCACATCAGTGATGTGTGGCTGATTTGCATACTGGACCTTAGAGTGGACACTTTCCTTCCCTGGGTGCATATGTGATTTTAAACACAATTTTCATATGTCAGCATAGCAGAATGATATATGTCACTTACTCTAGTTGTTTATTTTATGTATGGATGCTTCATGGCACTGTTTTACAACATGGAAGCATATCTTGGAGTTCTTTAAAATCTCGTTTGTTGTCATTCTTCATTGTAAACTAACAACAGCTGCTGTAAGTTTGGAAGGATTGCATTCCTTTTTGTTTTGATTAGGCATGAGTTGCTCTTCTTTCAGGTATATATTGCATCATTTACACCTTTTAGAAACCCATTTAAGCAAAATGGATTCTAGGAATCAAGGAATTTTAACCCTGCTGTTGTAAAGTCATTTCTGTGTATCAGTGGACGTTTGTTTTGTCCCAAGCCCTGACATGTCATTCATATAATTTTCTTAACTCTGTTACAGTCCTAACTTTCAGTCGTTATCTAGATGTGCTTTACTTTTCATTGTCTTATATGTGCAGCTGACCCCACATGCAGTTCAGTCAGGCAGTCTGCAGAGAATGCAGGCTTCTGTTCCTTTGCAATCTAAATTTGCACTCCAGGCCAATGTAAGACACTCAAAGCTCAGTAGGTGCTAACTCTTGACCTACACAAGCGTTTTTCATACACTCTCTTATTGATAGCAGAACTTGTAATTGGTCAATTATCCCATTCAATCTTGTTGGTAGCCCAGTACAAAGGATACTAATTGAATCTTGGTCAATGTCAGTGATTGTGGGAATAATCCATACTAGCGTGACTCACAAAATAATTAATTTATATAACAGTATAGCTATCTGCTCATTCCCATATGCTGAAAATTTAGACAGGCAATATTGGAGCTCAGGAGGGACCTCATAAACAGAAATGTTTTGGACATAGTTTGAAAGAAATATAGAAAATGACAGTTTTCAGACATTAGAAATAGTAATAATGAATATGAGAGAGCAGGGTTCAATTCTGAGAATGAACATTTTATGTCAAAAGACGCTGCTTCCATTAACAATAAAGGCTGTCCTCCGTACTAGTTCTTAAAACTATATATAATAATCAATCCACCAGCCAAAATGGATTGCAATAAACTCACAATAAATTTATTTATTTGACATAAAATAAAAAAGACGGATTTAGCGCTTTCATCTCAACCACAGAGACTTCATCAGAATCATCTGTTTCATGTTAGAACACTTTATATATCAATCCATTCATTCTAATTGGCTGGCCAATCAATGCTGAAATTTAAAAAACTAACTAAACTTTTAACCCTTCATATCCAATAATAAAAACATTTGGTTCATATTGAACCAGTTCTTTAAATAATTTATAAATACATACATATACAAGTATAAAATAATGAGTACAAGTTATACAAATAAAATAAATAATTATTGTTATAAACCATTATTAAAAAGATTATTAAAAAACTTTTAAAAAACAGTATTACATCAGGAAAATTTAGGGAAAAAATATATATATGTATATATTCCCCTAAATGTCAAAGGGGCACCGTACGTGGGACCACCAATCATGGTACCTAGTAAACATTTTGAACCATACAGTACATTTTGACTAAAAAAAGTCATTTCAGATTAAAGTGCTTTAATTTGTACATATAAAATCCTATACTCTAGTACTTATAACTAAAAATAGGAAAATATTACTGGTCTATGTACATAACCTAAATAAGCCACAACATATTTTGTGTTCCACATACGGAGTAGACAAGTATTGAAATGTAAAACATTAACCTTCTGGGTTGTGTCTCTTAGGGTCATCTGAAAGAAGTTTCAAGGCTGGGCTAATAGAAATGTGGTCATTTAAGCCTAGACCACTACATGCATCTAGTCTAAGTTGTCAAATCATTTCTCGAAATTCTAACTTAGTCTCCCAGTTACCTCCTCTTTCGTTATGTCCAACTTCTTCCAGCACCCATAATTTAAAATCAGCTTCCTTACAAGTCAGTGTGTGTCTAAAAATGGCATTGTTTTCATTCTTTTTATTTATATCCCATAGATGCTCATATATACGTACCCTTAGGTTACGTTCAGTTTTTCCTATATAGTACCCCCAACAGGTCTTACAGTATGCCAAATATACAACACCTTTAGAATAACAACTATTATATCTTTTTCCTTTTATAGTCATATTTATACTGGGAATATTTAGTTATTTTGTTTCAGCTATAAATGGGCATTGTGCGCATCTCCCACATTTGAAGGTACCATATTTTAAAGAAGTTCCACCTGTGTGCATATTCATTCTCCTTTCCAAGATATTTTTCAAGTTTTTGTTCCGTCTAAAACTATATCTCAGTGATTTTTGAAATACTCCCACTCTAGTTGGTATCCTACTGAACATCTCCCAAGTGTCGTCAATACATTTCCTCAACCACCCCATTCCATTGTGATATGTCAATGTTAAATATGGTAGTTGCACTATCTTTTGTTCATTGTTAACATTCCCAATTTTTGTTCCAATGGCTTCCCCACTAGTTAATAAAGGTACATAAGTAGTTCCCCATCTTTTTATAACAAATTCCTTAATGGGTTTAATTAACTCATCTGGGTACCCTCTCTCTTTAAACATCTTGTGTAGGTTCCCTATTTCTTCCAAAAAATCAACTTTATCAGATGTCATCCTAGCTGTTGTAATCATCTGCCCCTTCACTATGTTCCTTTTAAAATGATATGGATGGTCACTTTCATAGTGTAAGTATGAATTCGAGTAACATTCTTTTCTATATATACTAGATTTGTAAGTATTATTACCATAATCTTTACATAACCTGATATCTAAGTAATGTATTTCATCTTTACCAATCTCGTGTGTAAATTGTAACAAATTAGTACTGTGATTTATGTAGTACATAAATTCTGTAATCATATCCTCTGGTCCATCCCATAGGATAAAAATATCATCCAAAAAACGATAGTATCCCTTGATATATTGGTAATATAAAGACTTGAATACATATTGTTGCTCCCAATATAGCATTATAATATTGGCATAAATAGGGGCACACGCCGAACCCATAGCCACCCCATTTATTTGGTGGTATAGGTCCCCCTGGAAATAAATATAGTTGTATTTCAACACTAATTCCATGTTTTCCAGTACAAGTTTAAATTCATCAGTAGTCAAAAAACCCATTTCTATAAATTTTTTTTCAAACCATTTTAGTCCTTCAGTGTGGGGTATAACTGAAAATAAATCCTTTACATCTATAGTAATGAAAACTATTTTGTCTTTGTATGGACTAGAACCAGTTTTATTCAAAAAATCCCAAGAATCTATCAAAATATGTGGAAAGTTAACATGGAACTTCTTTAATTTTGTGTCCACATATATCGCTAGTGGTTGGGTTTTTGATCCTTGTGAGGAAACAGTAGGTCTCATTGGTGGATTATCCAGTTTCTTGTGTATCTTAGGAATGCCAAAAATGGCTGGTATAACTGACTTAGAAACTTTTAAAAAGTTATATAGGTTGATATCAATCAACCCCTGTAACAGATTGTCCTCTAAAATCAAGTCTATTCTCTTGTATGAAATATTCACTTCATTCCTTGAAACAATAACATATTGATTGTCCTTATACAGTATATCCATCATTCTGTTAATATAATCCCACTGGTCCATGAGTACAACTCCCCCCTTTATCTGGTTTCATCACACAATTTTTTTTCATTTTCACTTAACTCCTAAAGTAATTTACTTTCCTCAGTTGTCAAGTTTAATTTTAACATTTTTTTCCTTTTTGTATTCTTTTCTTATCATACTAGTGACACAACCCTCAAAATTCTGTATGTCATGATGTAAAGGAGGATTATAAGAGCTCCTCTTTTTTAACAAGTCACCCCGAGTATTTGCTGGTTCGTCCTTGAAAATGTGTACCAAATTTAATTTTCTAGTCAATAGTTTAATACCAAGAATAATATCCTCAATACCTGGCTTTTTTACTGGTACGAAAGTAAAACCTTTTGTAAATAATTTGAAATCATTCTCATTCACTATTACATCTGTATAGTTATAAATATTAAAGTTGTTCTGAGTAAAACTATACTTTTATTTTGGTTTTCATTATTTTTCTGCCAATTGGCATTTGTACCAGAATCCATTGCTAGATCTCCACAATGGTTCACATTTATTTCAGTTGATGTCCATATTTTAATTAACTCTATCTCTGTCCCCTTCCTCCCTTGCTGGTACATATTGTAGTTGCCTGTCACTTCTGCATAAGACGGCTGTTAGGCCAGGTTCCGAATCCTCTCAGAACTCCTCAGTCCTTCTCCACCTAAAGGGCTACCCCTACCTTGATTTTCATTCACAAATTCATAATGTTGGTTATTGCCATTATTGTGATGTGTGTAGTGGTTTTTATCCATCGGCACTCTGTATCCTCCATCTACCTAAGTTTCATCATTCTATACATCATATGTACCTTTATTAACTAGTGGGGAAGCCATTGGAACAAAAATTGGGAATGTTAACAATGAACAAAAGATAGTGCAACTACCATATTTAACATTGACATATCACAATGGAATGGGGTGGTTGAAGAAATGTATTGACGACACTTGGGAGATGCTCAGTAGGATACCAACTAGAGTGGGAGTATTTCAAAAATCACTGAGATATAGTGTTAGACGGAACAAAAACTTGAAAAATATCTTGGAAAGGAGAATGAATATGCACACAGGTGGAACTTGTTTAAAATATGGTACCTTCAAATGTGGGAGATGCGCACAATGCCCATTTATAGCTGAAACAAAATAACTAAATATTCCCAGTATAAATATGACTATAAAAGGAAAAAGATATAATAGTTGTTATTCTAAAGGTGTTGTATATTTGGCATACTGTAAGACCTGTTGGGGGTACTATATAGGAAAAACTGAACGTAACCTAAGGGTACGTATATATGAGCATTTACGGGATATAAATAAAAAGAATGAAAACAATGCCATTTTTAGACACACACTGACTTGTAAGGAAGCTGATTTTAAATTTTGGGTGCTGGAAGAAGTTGGACATAACGAAAGAGGAGGTAACTGGGAGACTAAGTTAGAATTTCGAGAAATGATTTGACAACTTAGACTAGATGCATGTAGTGGTCTAGGTTTAAATGACCACATTTCTATTAGCCCAGCCTTGAAACTTCTTTCAGATGACCCTAAGAGACACAACCCAGAAGGTTAATGTTTTACATTTCAATACTTGTCTACTCCGTATGTGGAACATAAAATATGTTGTGGCTTATTTAGGTTATGTACATAGACCAGTAATATTTTCCTATTTTTAGTTATAAGTACTAGAGTATAGGATTTTATATGTACAAATTAAAGCACTTTAATCTGAAATGATTTTTTTAATCACAATGTACTGTATGGTTCAAAATGTTTACTAGGTAACATGATTGGTGGCCCCACGTACACTGTCCCTTTGACATTTAGGGGAATACATACATATATATATAGTTTTTTTTCCCCCTAAATTTTCCTGATGTAATACTGTTTTTTAAAAGTTTTTTAATAATATTTTTAATAATGGTTTATAACAATAATTATTTATTTTATTTGTATAACTTGTACTCAATGTTTTATACTTTTATATGGTTCATAGGTTCATACTATGAACCTATGAACCATATTTTATTTGTATAACTTGTACTCAATGTTTTATACTTTTATATGTATGTATTTATAAATTATTTAAAGAACTGGTTCAATATGAACCAAATGTTTTTATTGCTGGATATGAAGGGTTAAAAGTTTAGTTAGTTTTTTAAATTTCAGCATTGATTGGCCAGCCAATTAGAATGAATGACCAAAGAACAACAAAAGCCAGTAAAATCCAAAGGTTTATTCGATACACTCTAGCGCCTCGGCTACAGTAAGCCTTCAAGGAGTAACACCAAACACACCCAATACATCTTTTATACTCCCAACAATCCATAAATCAATAAAACAATTAATCAATTAACCAATAAAATTGACTTTACATCACACTTCTCCAGCAGCAATCTGTATTAAGACCTTTAGGTAACAAAGTACCATACTTATAGTGATTTGAATCAATTATTGCTAAAAAAGCTAGTATTTTTGTATAAAAGAGGTAGGAGCATCAAAGATCTGGTAGTGCATACAAGATTTAATATACCAGAAGTTAAAATGTCACAATCAATTTCTGAACTAGGCACATTTTCTTGCACTAATTGTAATTGTTGCCAGTATATTCAGAGAGTATTTAATAATATTAATAACAAAAGCTTTGTCCCTGATGGTAGATATAATTGTAGAACAAGTAGAGTAGTTTATGTAATAAGATGTGGCTGCAATAAGTATTATATAGGTCAAACAAAAAGAATGTTCAAGGTGAGGTTGCTTGAACACATGAGAGACATCAGAAACTGCAAAATAGAGAGTCCTTTAGCTAAACATTTTTGTGAATACCATAATGGACAATATCATACACTGTAAGCTAGTATTTTGCAACAAGTGGCTGCTGATGAATTGGATATAAATGTTGTTGTAAAATTACTTTTAAAAAAATAAACTGTTTTTATTTTCAAGTATGGTACTTTGTTACCTAAAGGTCTTAATACAGATTGCTGCTGGAGAAGTGTGATGTAAAGTCAATTTTATTGGTTAATTGATTAATTGTTTTATTGATTTATGGATTGTTGGGAGTATAAAAGATGTATTGGGTGTGTTTGGTGTTACTCCTTGAAGGCTTACTGTAGCCGAGGCGCTAGAGTGTATCGAATAAACCTTTGGATTTTACTGGCTTCTGTTGTTCTTTGGTGATATCAGTTCTATTTTGTTGTTTTCTTCTTCAATTAGAATGAGTGGACTGATATATAAAGTGTTCTAACATGAAAGAGATGATTCTGATGAAGTCTCCGTGGTGGAGAAGAAAGCGCTAAATCTGTCTTTTTTATTTTATGTCAAATAAATACATTTATTGTGAGTTTATTGCAATCTGTTTTGTCTGGTGGATTGATTATTATATATAGTTTTAAAAACTTTTACAGAGGACAGCCTTAATTGTTACTGGAAGCAGCGTCTTTTGCCATAGTTGTGGAGGAATTTTCTGTCTTTGGTTACCAATGAACATTTTATGTTAGAATCAGAATAAGAGTGTTAGATTGTGAGCATATATAAGGAGGGATTTAAATAAACACTATCTTTGAATCCAGAATTTCTTAAAGTAAAATTAAATGAGCTGTTCATGTATTTAACGTGAAGTCATTATTATGGATTACTTAGGTCTCTGTATTTTAATAATATTGGTAGAGTCATGCAATTGTAATTTGTTAATTGATTTTTGCTTGCATTTATTATGCATAGAAAGCCTTGTTGATGTGCTGTTTGGTCTGCAGAAATCCTTTGGGGCATGAAAAATTTGTGCTAGCATATCTGTACTATAGCATAATGTCATATTACCATTGCATGACGCTGCTTTTTATATTTCCAGCATCAGTAGCAAGGGTGTTCTTTTGAATAACATTTGATTGCACCTTTGACTTGATTTACTGAAGACCTTGTACATGGACTTTAAACCAAGATGTCTGAGTTTAATTATACAGAGGATGACATTTATATTAGACATTTAATTGTGTACTGAGAGCATAAACAAGACTCCCAAGGTTATTTCAGACCACCAGCTAGAATGACAGGCCTGTAGGCCTTATAGTAGTGCACTGCACATTTAGGAATGCATTCATGTGCTCAAACCATTCCTACATGTTTATAAATCATTTCTGAACATTAGAATAGAGACCAAATTGATAACCAGAGAAGTCTGTTATTTATATATTAATGATGGTTTCCAAGAATAACCTACTCTGTAGTTATTTACTGTCCGGTTAATGTCCCAAGAAAGTTCAAGTTTTCTGAACCTCAGGACCTTATCCCTAAGAGCATGGTTATGAGGATATGTTTTTTTTGCTGGGATTATTTCAGAGATATTCTAAAAATACAGTGGATTTCAAAGGAGGCCTGCACCTCTAAATCATATTCCTCTGAATGGAAAGGATTTCCTCAGTGATGTGTTTCAAGTAAATAAATGGCAGTGAAGGCAGTCTGTGGCCTACTATCCCATACTCAGGAAGAGGTTTAATGGTTTAATGGCATTAATCATGTGTTCCCACCTACAAGGACTGTAGTTGCACTTTACCTGCTTTGGTGTTATATTCTTTGACTGTCCTGAGCTATCAATGTTCATTAGGCCTTAGAAACTGATGATCTGATGGTAGGTATATAGAAAAGTATGTGACTGCATTATGTGATCTGTATTACAGTTGCAATTGAATTGAAAGCTGTGGGCATAATGCCAAGATATGGAGATATACGTTATCATTCATTTGTGTTGTTATATCTTTCCTAGTATTGTTTCTACCATGCAAGATGGTAAGTGAGTTGATGTATCTCAGCCTTGATCTAAAGTGTGCATCGTAGAATCCCTGCCCTATGGCAGTTAACTATAAATAAATCTCACTATTTTTATATTATTCTCTGCAATGGAAAACTGAGAAAATGTGAACAAAAGGTTAAAGAGCATGGTGTGCAGTGGAGAGTACAAACCCAGCCTTGCCTGTTCAAGACAAGTCTTTTATGTTTAGTGCAAAAAAGAGATGGTCATTATAAATAAAGCATATGAAGCTTTACTATGAATATCTGGGCTAAAAAAGAACTGCTTTATCTTTGTGGCACATGCAGAAAATTTCCTGTTGTCAGATGTTTGAAAAAGAGCTAGCAGAAAATGAGTATAAATCTTTATAATGTATTACAGTTTGCACATATAGTTCACAAAGAAATGCCAGCATTTGTAGTGCTGTCCCGAACACTATATTCTTAAGTATTATCTGGATTTACTACTAAATTACCAAAAATATAATTGCTGAACAAGCAGTTTCTGGCCTTTGATTAAATAAGTATATACATGCATGGGTGAATGAATGACCATATTTTTAAAATGTCATGGATATGTGCTTAAGATTTTGGCAGCTCTTTTAGTACATTTCATTAGAGGATATGTTCCTCTGACTTAGAAGAGAGATCTCAGCAAGGGGCAAAGTGCAAATCTAATGCAGAGTTTGAAGCTGGCACCTTGACTCTAAACATGCCAAAGTTTGTTGTATAAGGCCTTAAGAAGAGCTCAGAGGACTCTATAAACTGTAAGTTTAGAATATTTTTAAAAGTAGCAGAGTAGTGCAAAGTTGTGGGCATTACCTATTACAAATTTAGCACATGACCATACTTCTCAACATCTTAGAGGAAGAAATCTGAACACAGCCACAGATACTGAGGGTACAAAGTATTCAAAATAGGTACACTTTTTAAATATTGCTCTTACAAGCTTAAAACGTAGATAGAATAATATGGTTTGCATTAGCATGGATTTTCCAAAGGATATGAAGTCTGGAACTCAAATATCTGCCATTATTTTCTGACTTCACTCCTCAATGATTTGCCAGTGATTTGCCAGAAAACCACAATTTTGTGATAAACAGACAAAAAATATGAGCCAAAATCTGGACATTCTGCAAAAAATCTGGACAATTGAGAGGTATGCAACATGACACAGTCTCATATAAAAGGTTGAAAGTCTCAGAGTCAGGGTCAATGAAGGGGATTCAGAAGAAAGAATGGTTACTAGGTGCCTTTTAGTGTCACTGCCAAAAGTCTGAAGGGAAAACCACGTCATTCTGCACCTAAAGTACAGATATGCAGCAAAGATCCATCTTTATATAAGTATAGGGCAGTCATATTATTTGGTGCATGTCCATATTTGTATTACTTATTGAGGATACATGCTCCTTGCATTCAATTTATTTAGTCTAATAAAGTAATTCAAATATATATATATAGCTAGATAAAGAAGCAACAGATTAGAATTGTCACTTTTTCATCCTTGGGTGCAATATTTATTAAGGTCTTATCTCCTGTGCTTTCCAGAAACATCCACTGCCATAGTCACAGACCTTCACCTAGGAACCATGGAGATCTTGCAAGAGTTATATAAAGACACCATCATTCATTGCTCCCTTCCACCTGTGAAATACCTTGGCTCACAGTAAACCTCAAATCTCACAGGATTCATCCCTCACTACCTGCTCTTTCTCTGGGCTCACAGGAAACCTCAAATCTCACAGAATACATCCCTCACTATCTGTTCTTTCACCAGGCTCACAGGAAACCTCAAATCTTGCAGAATACATCCCTCACTACCTGCTCTTTCTCTTGGCACTAGTCAGGACATAGAAAAATTCTGGGTGCTGTGGGGGTTGTATGTCACATCTCAAGTAATTTCAGCATTCCCAGCTACTTCCCTTAAGTTAGTTGTGTGTATATATATATATATATATATATATATATATATATATATATATATATACACACACACACACACACATACACACACACACACACACACACATATATATATATATATATATATATATATATATATATATATATATATATATATAGATCCCCTTCAAAACATTGAAGTACCAGAATATTGAATCCCAAGATGACTTCAGAACATCGAACTCCCTGAAGAGCGAAAATCAACCCCGGGAAAAGAATCACTTGGCCACCATGGTGAACTTTGCCCTTTCCCCACTGTAGTGCGATCTTGGAGTTGGTATATTTAGTAAAGATGTGTGTGTGGGGGGCAGACCCCCCCACTTGGATTGTTTTCTTATTTTTGTGATTTGTTGTTTTGTCTTAGTGATCAAGTGGTTATTTACCAGGGGTTAGATTTCATTGTTCCGGGTGTTTGATGTACTGAAGATTCTGCAAAAGCATCTCGATGAAGTGGGATTCGATATTCTTGTAAGTCAATGTGTTGAAGTAGACCCATATATAGGTGTACTCAAAGTAATCTAAACATCATAATACCAACAGTCAAAATACACCTAAAACTCTAAAACAAAATATCATCGATGTTATAACAGGGAAAGGTATATACCCTAGTCCCACTATTCTGTGACTTAAGTTGATATATATATATATGTGTGTTTATGTATGTGTATATATATATATATATATATATATATATATATATATATATATATATATATATATATATATATATATATATATATATATATGTGTGTGTGTGTGTGTGTGTATGTATGTTTAAATATATATATATATATATATATATATATATATATATATATATATATATATATAAAGTATTGGATTTGGATGTTCTTACTTTTTGTCAATATTTTGTTTTTAGAGGTTTTTTGTTAATAGTACAGCAGTATATATATCTACACACACACACACACACACACACACACACACACACACACACACACACGCACATATATATATATATATATATATCTATATATCTATATAGCTATATATATATATATATGGATCCTCTTTCAAATATCGCAAGAAAGACCACAATCCCAAACATTAACTTTGCGAGATGAAAATAACAAAACTTAAAATCCTGAACCACATCTATGCCCCCTGTACCCCCACACCGACTACACATTAAATATACTAACTCCGAGATCAAACTACAGTGGGAAATTGGCTAATTCCCTGTTCTTCACTAAACTGTGGTCTTCCTGCTCAATGTTGAACCCAAATGCTCGACTTACACTACCAGTTCACTATAGTATAGTTGATATATTTTGTTTCGACATTCTGCCGACTCGAAAACTGCAAGTCGACCACATGCTGGTTGATCAATGCAGTTTCAATGTTTTCAGTGTAAACTTATATATATATATATATATATATATATATATATATATATATATATATATATAAATATGTATATATGGTTTACTATTACTGTTTATGCACAATATGCAACAGTGGAATGATCAAACACACATTCGGCAGCAATGTAAAAAGCGAAGTACAGATAATTTAACCTCATAATGTTGAAACTGCTTCTGCAGTTGATCTCCTGCACTGCGACATTCTGCTATGTGCATTAACGTCATGTATGTCATGTCATTGAAGGCAGCTCAGTCCAAATCACAGAGGAAGTAAATAACCTTTGGAATAGACACATTCAGGATACAGAAAACTGGAGTACCATAGAGCAAGACACTAGCGAAGTACATAGGGCTTACAATGTCAAGGTAAGGTAATTAATATGTTATGGACCAAAATAACTGAAATAGCACAGAAATGTTGACACTGTGACCATATATATTGTGCCTTTTCTTGTAGTGCAAGTTGTGAAACACAGCAGGAACCAACATTTGTGCCAGGACAACTCTATAATATTTATAGTACTGTCCGCAGTCAAAAGGGAAATGATATGTTATGCGTGGAAGGATATCAGTACATGCATGAGCTAACTGTGAATGACAGAACTTATTGGTGTTGCCATAGAAAATTAAAGGATAATTGTGAAGGGAGATGCATCACTACTGTAACTGGGGGCGGCTATAAACTAGTGAAAAGCACAGCTCATTTCCATGGTCAGTGCAAAAACAGCTGTGTATAAATAAGAGATAAACTAAAGAGAAGGGCTGAGGTATCCATTGAAATCCCTGTAAACGTGTCTCAGAGATTTTATCAGAGACACTGGCCTGTGTTGTTAATGCATTACCTAACACGTTAGCTCTAAAGCAAGCAGTGAGTAGAGATAGGCAAATGAAAAGGAAAAGCATTATCGGAGACATACAAATGTTGGCGGAGTTAACTGCTGCTCACTTTCCACTTAAAAATGGTTTATGTGTTGTGGAACACACCAGGGATGCTTAGCTGGAAATTGTGTAATTGTCACTACGGAGAGTAATTTACAAGTGCTGTGTGCTTCAGTGTATATACCAGTAGATGGAACATTTCCAATTAGCACTACAGAGTGTAAACAGATATACACTATCCATTGTAAGCTTAATGTAGCGGGTGTTAGTAAGGTCATTCCTGTCCTTTATGGTATCCTACCATCGAAGTCTGAAGTGTGTTACAACACTTTTTGGGACTGTGTCTGCAATTTGTAAGATCATTATGACATAACTTTAGCACCTAAACTGGTTATGAGTGACTTTGAGAAAGGAGCTGTGAATGGTATCAAAACACATTTCTGTAATAGCCTAGCTAAGAGATGCTGGTTCCATTTGTGCCAGATAGTCTGGCAACAAATACAATGACTACATCTTGCAGGAGATTTTGGTAGCTCTATTCTATTCTCCCTATTGTGTAAAGAAATACCAGCGTTGGCGTTCATAAACCCTGAGTATGTGGAAGGTACACTGACCGAAATTGAGGGTGAAATGCCTGAGAAAGCCAAGCCTTTGGGTAGATTTTTCAGGAAAAATTATGTATTAGGAAGACCCCGCAGGTATGGTATGTGTAGTAATACCTTTGAATGTATGCCTCCATTGCTTGATATCACATTCTGGAATCAGTGGGATACCTGTACCCTTGGGTATCCTAGAATCCAGAATGTAGCCGAAGGATGGCATTGTCGCCTGAGAAGTTTGCTAGGGAAACCTACGTTATATATGCTGGATGTGTTGCATGCAATCCAGTTGGAGCAGAACAGAGTTGAGGATATAAAATACAGACTGTCAGCAGGTGTTCCTCCAACTCCAAAATGATGATGACTTGTGGATAAGGAAGCTAACTTTACAAGAGTATTAGGCAGAAGGGATGCATTGAGTGTGAGAGGCTTTTTACAAATGGTTGCACAGCACTGCTTGTTTTGATTAGTATATTATATTTACATGGGTTTATTTTGTGCATTTGGGTTCATCTTCCTATCTTTTGAATTGGTGGTTGTATTATTTGAGACTTATTAACAGATCGCGGTATTGCGCCCTGTTGTTTGGGATTGCAGTTTAAAAGTGAATGAAGTTGTGAGCAGCATTTCAAGTTTACAATTTGTGGAGTTTGGAATTATTAGTAGTTCTCCTACTGTCTGCCCATTATTATGAAAATATATCAATACCTTGCTAGTATTGGACTGTATTGCTGCATTGTTACGTGGTTAACGCCTATTGACTGATTGTAATGTGATGACATTATGAAACCTTAGGAAACTCATTGGAAATATCGAACTTTCGAATGGATTTCGATTCCTAGTTATTTGACATCCTTACACGTCAGTCTTTTTGTCCGCAATGTTATTTTTCAACGTTCTAAACATTCGTATATTGTGGGTTCACACAATTCATGGTAAACCTATATATACATGCATATGTATGATTATGCATCAGTGATAGCTTTTATCATAAGCAAACCAATGAAATAAGGTGATCACAAATGAAACAAAATAACCAGAAACTTTTCTTTTACATGGGGAGGGGGCTTTGCTCACCCTCAGACCCCCAGAAATTAAATGTACTAATTCTGTGGCTGCACAGCCATGGAGAAAGAGGATAGCTCCAGAAATTATATTACAGTAGAACTGATGCAGTTCAACTGTAATATAATTTGACCACTGCAACCACTGATAAAATTTACCAAAAATTGTGACCTAATAAATGCATCCCACAGCCAGATCTACTGCAGCCATGTATATGTATATACAAATACACACACACACACACACACACACACACGCGCGCGTGTGTGTGTGTGTGTGTGTGTGTGTTTGTGTCCACACCCAGTGACAAAGCTGTAATGGATTAAGCCCTTCACTGCTTCTGGCTCCCTATTAGCTCAGACTTATTTTCATGGATTAATTATACAGCTCTTGGAAACAATCAACTGATAGTTCTCATCCAGTTTTACAGATTCAGTTAACTGATAACCTTTACCACTTAGACAACATGATTTCTGGATGAAACAAAACTCTCACCTTGGTTGGCCTCACAGCTCCTAGATGCAGTGTCATGTCTGGAGTTATAACTGGAACTTCCGGTAAACAACTGCCAAAAGTTGGCATGTGGATCCATGCCAAGCTCAATAAGGCTTAGAGATACAGCTTCTCAAGAAACATGAAGTTCGAGACATCCATCTTTAACTCTCTTAAAATCTACTGATTGATTTCCATTATTTCAGTTATCACTGGTGAATGTGTCTTATATTTCAGTGCCATTTTTCCTTGGTACCCTTAAGAGAATGCCTCAGTTTAGGAAATGCAGGTTAGGTCTACAAATTTACTTAAGATTAAAACGATGATGTTATTCGAGGATCACCTGTGGTCTTTACCAAATGTTACGTTCACATAACTGAATGAAGAGTACCATTCAAACTAGTAAACAAAACCGACTTCATAATGGTGGCAATGTTTAATAAAACCGACTTCGTAATGGTGGCAATGTTTAATAAAACCGACTTCTTAATGGTGGCAATGTTTAATAAAACCGACTTCGTAATGGTGGCAATGTTTAATAAAACCGACTTCTTAATGGTGGCAATGTTTAATAAAACCGACTTCTTAATGGTGGCAATGTTTAATAAAAACCGACTTCGTAATGGTGGCAATGTTTAATAACGAAAAATGATTTAGAACCACAATGGCCATCTGCTGCATCCTGGTCATAGCTATACCCCATGCCTTTTTCCTTACCTCAAAGGTAATGAAGTCACAAATATTTTTTTAAGTGCATTTAGGATTCCACAAAACATATTGCCACGAACAAATCATTTAACCAAGACGAATTTGAGGCAGTACCCAGTCTGAAGCAGGTTATATAAATGAGCACCAAAAGGGTGTCCATAAGTACTCATGGTAATCATTTATTAAATGAGATATTAAGCGCTTTTGTCCCAGTTATCAGGACTTCATCAGAACTAAAATCTAAAGTATCCATCTATATATATATATATATATATATTTATATATATATATATATATATATATATATATATATATATATATATATATATATATATATAGACCAAATAGAAGAGATCACTGACTTATCCAACAAATCAACTGAACACATTTGTAATTAATTAACACATAACAAACTCATGCTTGAAGAAAAGTAAATAAAAACAGGGTACCAGTGTGAATCAAGCAACAATCATAAATACAACATATTTTTAACTTTTAAAATCATTCTAAAGCTTGGTTGCACACATTTGTAACACATTGGTTAGTGAGACCATATCATTTATTCCTGAGGGGAGCTTTCATCTAGTCTTAGCTACCACAACAGCTCACAGTACTCGAGCCTATGTATCCATGCCCTTCTCCTGGGGTTTAATAATATCTGCTCTAAAACTGACTCATTTTTCTTGGTTCAGTGTTTATTACCTGAGGTTCCTCTCTGTTGTTTGGTTATTGGTTTACTTTACAGAGAGTTTTGTCCCCATGTTTTCTGCAGGAGTTATTTTCTAATGCAGTGGCTGAGATTAGCTGTGGCTATAGCAATGGATCACCACCATTTTCTCATACTGAAGAAGGGGAAGCCTTAACAAATGTATGTTGTAAACTGACTAATATTATTGCACATTTAACTCCTGTTGTATTTAGTTTACCACAGGCGACTTCTAACTGGTATGGAAATACCCAGCTGAAAGGAGTAGATTGTCCTGAAAGGCCTTTTGAGAATTCTTCAATTAAATTCCAGTTTGGTTCTGCTGAGTTGGATACTAGTGTTTTAAGTACTGATGAACCTATACCACACGGATTTAATGTGGACAAGGACATTACTTCTTGGCCCAATAATTCCTACATGGGATTTTATGTCTACAGTATGACCTTGTATAAGTGGAACTTTTCAAAATCAATTGATGTTGTTTGAAAAGAATCTTATGAAATTTAAGACATTCCAGTTAAATGATGCCTACTTAAAAGAGTGTCTTTCTTGGGGACAAGTTCCCAAAGGACTAAGGGTATGGAAAATCCCTAATGGTGTTTTGGAGGATGTAGGTTTATCAAATGAATTGACTGCATTTTTTAATGAATGTGGTTGTACAATTATGAGACTGCTTATTAGATTTAATGAGAAGGAAATGTCTAAAAGTATTGATGAAATCCATGTATTAGATAGGTCACTCAAACAAGATCTATTATTCAAATGTAATCATCTTAATCATTGTAAAATATTTCAAAATGTTGATAATCTCCTCAAAAAAGCTCAAGTTAAAAACAGTAATTAGTTTATTACAGATGAGGTTGAATATACTGATGGCAAAGGCTACTTAGTAACTAAGATTAAAGCTACACAGGAACAAGTTGAAGGAAATAGAGATCAGAACAGAGATGTTGCTGCCATGAATAGCATGATTTATGATGCTTATGTAAATCATTTTGATTTACGAATAGTTGATGAAAATATTGGTATGGAAAACGTTGATTTTTTTAGATTCTGCGCAATTCCCCCCATTTCAACGATCTGAAAGAATTGCTCAGAAGGGGAAGAATTCTGAGGTGGGATACAGGTGGAGACCAATAAATTACAACAGAAATTATGCCAGCAAAAACCACCCCAGAAAATATGGGTAATAGAAAAGACTTGTAGTGGGTTAGTGAGTATCTTTGATATAGATAACCACATGTTAATTAGTGAAGTGTTTTCTTTGGACACAGAGGCAAATCATATTGTGTTTGAGTATTATGGCTTTAAGATTTTTATTTATAGTCAAGAAATTATTGATGAAACATATTTTAATTTATCAGTAAAGGGTTCACGTTTGTCTCCAAATTCAGTTTTGATGTAGCTGATTTCTAAGTCGATTTAAAGCTATATGTGAGAAAACTGAATTCAAGTTTTTTTATGGTAGTTCTAACACACATAATCAGGGGTTAGAGTTGTGAGAGCTGGTATTTTCAATCCTCCTTTACATCCTACTTTGCAGTTGTTTGAGAAGCTTTGTGAAAAAGACATTCAAAAGTTGGTTCAACAGCAACAAGCTATATCAGCTACTAATCTGAACAAAGAAGAGTTTAATTTAATGAACAAATTGATCAAAAACGTGATGTTAGAATTATGAAGCCGGATAAAGGAGGCAGGGTGGTTTTAATGGATGCTATTGATTACCTCACTAGAATGTACAATGTTCTTAATAATGAATCTCAGTATTCTAGAGTTTCAAAGAATGAGGTCAATATTTCCTACCATAAGACTGGTCTATTTTTGAAGGATCTTTTCAATCAAGGTGAAATTGAACACAATGTGTATAAGTTTTTAAGAGTTGACCATCCTGTGATACTCAAAATGATTGGTATCCCTAAAGTTCATAAGAGTATAGAAGATCCCACTCTGTGCCCTAGTGTGTCAGCTGCTGTATTTAAGACCCACCCATTAGCACTATATATCATCTGTACTTTAAAATATTTCTTCAGAAATATCCATACATATTAAGAGACTCATGGGATTTTTTAAGATGCATACAGCAAGAACTTAATAATGATGAATGACTTATGGTCACTATTGATGTGCATACTGTACATGATTAAATTGGTTCAGAGAGGTGTGTGTGATATGTGATAGTTTGCAGAATAAGGAGGGAAATATGTTTCTTTATAGTAATTTTTTTCTATTTTGAGGGGGAATACTATAAACAGGTAGCCAGAGTAGTCATTGGGGCAGTGTGTGCTCTCTTGTATACCAATATAATACTGTGATACTTGGAACAGAATTTTGTTTTTACATCTGAATGCATGAGTTATGTTGTCACATTCCTGTGTTTCTTAGATGATGTATTTGTAATATGGAAGGGGACCATAGCCCAGTATGAAAGTTTTATTACTTATTTAAATTTATAAAACAAAACAAAAAAAAACCCCACCAAAACCGACAGACTGGACTCTCAAAAATTCTTTAGCATATCACAATTTTATTCAATACTTTTGTCTAAAATCATAGACTTCATCAGAAATGTACTCAACACTCTACCACATTCATTATATACTAAGTGAATTCCAAGCTCAACCAATGAACAGTTCATCTGAATTAATAACACAATGACTCGTAAAATACTCACAATTATTTTGTTCCAGTTTTCTTTTTACTTATTTAAATTTGACAACAGATTTTTTTTTAATTTACCTTTTCTTATTCCAGGGAGAGTATCACTTATGTGGATGATACATTGGTTAAAGATGTAGTCAATCACAATTTCATTTCCAAGTTATATAAGGAGCCTACATTTTCTAATAATTTTCTGCATTACACAAGTAAGCATCTTTTTTTCAGAAAAAAAGCCTTGTTAAAGTCCAAATGGTGTGAAATTCCACAATAGTTTTGAAAGATGATCAATTTTTGTTTGAAATCAACAAATTGATCGATATGTTCATAAAGAGGGGTTATCCACTGGAAATGTTAAATGAAATAAAAGAAGAAGTTTGTAAAAAAACAAAAAGACAGTTTTTCCTCCTATAATAGACAAAGGTTTAGAGAATGAAGTGACACAAAATATTGATTTTAATAATTATTAGCAGACAATGGATATAAAACATGGTTATGGTAGTAATGCTATTAAGGAAATGCTCAATAACAATTGAAGACTTATTGAGAATGATGGTAATGCTAATAAATTTATAGGTAGTGGACCACAGTTCATATATAACAGGCATTTGAACCTTAAAGAGAAGTTGGAAAAAGGCAAAAATCATTGTGATTTTAACCAGTCTACAAAAGTTATTAAGGGTATGGTAAAATGTGGTTCTTGTCCACAATGCAAGTATATTTTTGAAAGACAGACTCTGAAATTGAAGTTTTGCCAGGCTGAGTTCAAATTGCACCATACTTGTGATTGTAATTCAACTGGGGTGGTATAACTTGCCTTTTGTGATTTCTACCACTATTTTTATATTGGCAAAACTGAGCAAGTTTTGAAAAAATGTATTTATGATCATTATTATGAATTAAAAAATTTAAACAAGAATAACTTTCTTTTTAAATGTACGTTATTATGTACATACAATAAAAAAGTATATTTGCTTTGTTTTAGAGCATGTATTATCAAAGCTGAGGGTAGGGGAATGGGTACTTAGGTTTGAATATCATGAAATGATGTGGCAGCTAAGACTAGATGCAAGATCCCCCAGGATTAAATTATATAGTCTCACTAAACAGTGTGTTAAAAATATGTACAGCCAAGCTTTAGAATGATTTTTAGAGCTAAAATGTGTTTTATTTATGATAGTAGTTTGATTCATATTGGTACCCTATTTTTATTTAGTTTTCTCAAGCACTAGATTGTTAAGTATTATTTAATTATAAATGTGTTAAGTTGATTTCTTGGCTAAGTCATGTGATCTTTTGTATTTGGATATATATATATATATATATATATATATATATATATATATATATATATATATAGACAAATGCTTTAGATTTTAGTTCTGATGAAGTCCTGATAACTGAGATGAAAGCACTTAACGTCTCATTTAATAAATTATTACCATAAGTACTTAAGGACATCCTTTTGGTGTACATTTGCATACCCTGCTTCAGACTGGGATACTGTCTTGAGTATGTCTTGGTTCAGTGTTTATTACCTGAGGCACCTCTCTGTCTTCTGGTTATACAAACAATCCATTTGCCAGCTCAAGTCCAATATGCCAATATGATTATAAGGTCTAACCCCTCTGTGAAAATTTTTAAAGAGATTGAAACCCAGATCGGAAACATTAGAGATAATATTTGCCAGAATAACTGAAAATTCCATCTGGTTTGTTTGCCTACCCTATGGCCATATTTATAAATCATTCCATTAAAGAAAGTTCAAATAATCTGAAGATGCATTCACAGTACCACTACAGAGGGTGATTCCTTAACACTTATGGTACCACTACAAAGGGTGGTCCCTAAGCACTCATAGTACCACTACAGCAGGTGGTCCCTAAGCACTCATGGTACCACTACAGAGTATGGTCCCTAGGCATTCACAGTGCCACTACAGGGGGTAGTCCATAAGCACTCATGGTACCACTACAGAGGGTGGTATCTAAGTACTCATAGTACCACTACAGAGGGTGGTCCCTAAGCACTCATAGTACCACTACAGAGGGTGGTCCCTAAGCACTCATAGTACCACTACAGAGGGTGGTCCCTTAGCATTCGTAGTACCACTAAAGAGGGTGGTTCCTAAGCATTCACAGTACACATTCATAGTACCACTACAGTGGGTGGTTCCTAAGCACTCACAGTACCACCCCAGAAGGTGGTGTCTAAGCATTCATGGTACCACTACATATAGTGGTCCCTAAGCGCTCAGTACCACTAGACAGGATGGTCCTTAAGCATTCCTGGTATCTCTACAGAGGGTGATCCCTAAGCATCATTGTACCACTATAACTGATGGTCCATAAGCACTCAGTACCAGTACAAAACGTGGTCCTTAAGAACTCATGGTACAACTACAAAGGGTTGTCCCTAAGCACTCATAGTATGTATGTATGTCTTTCGGCTTTTCCCGGTTAGGGGTCGCCACAGCAGAACTCTGGTCCACTCATGATTGTCAGTGAATTTTACAGTGCCAATTTACCAGCCCGATGCCCAACCTTCAATGAAGGCCCGCCCATTCACACTTGCACCTATCTGCATGCCTTTAACGTCACTCGACCACGGGGAGGGCATGCAAACTCCACACAGAAGGTGCTCCAGTTGAGAATCGAATGGGAGAACCTCTTGCTGTGAGACAACAATGCTAACCGCTGCACCACCACAGCTTAATCCTTAAGCACTCATGGTACCACTACAAATGGTGGTCCCTAAGCACTCATGGTACAACTACAAAGGGTTATCCCTAAGCACTCATGGCACCACTACAAATGGTGGTCCCTACGCACTCATGGTACTACTACAAAGGGTAGTCCCTAAGCACTCATGATATCACTACAGTGGGTGGTCCCTAATCTCTCATAGTGCCACTACACATGGTTGTCCATAAGCACAAATGATACCACTGCAAACAGTGGTCCCTACGCACTCACAATACCACTGCAGACAGTGTTCCCTAAACACTCATGGTACCACTACAGCGGGTGGTCCCTAAGCACTCATGGTACCACTACAGAGAGTGGTCCCTAGGCATTCATAGTGCCACTACAGGGGGTGGTCCATAAGCACTCATGGTACTACTACAATCAGTGGTCCCTAAGCACTCATAGTACCACTACAGAGGGTGGTCCCTAAGCACTCACAATACCACTGCAGAGGGTGGTCCCTAAGCACTCATAGTACTGCTACAGAGGGTGGTCCCTAAGCACTCACAATACCACTGTAGAGGGTGCAGTACCACTACAGAATGTGGTCCTTAAGAACTGATAGTACCACTGCAAACATGGTCTCTAAGCACTCATAGTACCACTACAGAGGGTGGTTCCTAAACACTCATAATGTCACTGCAGAGGGTGTTGCCTAAGCATTTGTGGTACCACTACAAACTGTGGTCCCTAAGCATTCAGTACCACCATAGAGGGTGATCCCTTAACACTCATGGTGCCACTACAGATGGTGGTTCCTACGCACTCATAGTTCCACTATAGAGGGTGGTCTCTAAGTGCTCATATTATCACTACAGAGGGTGGGCCCTAAGCACTCATGGTACCACTACAAGGGATGGTCTCTAAGCACTCATGGTACCACTACAAAGGGTGGTCTCTAAGCACTCATGGTACCGCTATAAATGATGGTCCCTAAACACTTGAAATACAACTGCAGAGGGTGTTCTCTAAGGACTCATAGTACCACTAGAAATGGTGGTCTCTAAGCACTCATGGTACCACTAGAGAGATGGTCCTTAAGCACTCATAGTACCACTACAGAGGGTGGTCCATAAACACTCATAGTACCACTACAGATTATGTACAACCTTTCTCACCTTTAATATACATAACTACTTGGATCCTTCTTTAATCTTTGTGTACTTTGAAGTTTTCTGCTGGGCCTCCACTGAAAAAGGTGTCTTACATAACTAATTTGGATTTTCCTGGTTAGGAAATGCAAACAATAATATTAACAAAATGTATTGTATGCAAAGACGAGGGTCATCTGAGTGAACTATTTAAGACCAGTACATGTACTTTGTGTTGTGTAGCTAGGCAGATTTATAATGATTGTACAGCAGAAGGTACCAAGTGGTAGGATTTAAAATAAAAGAGGTTTAAGTCTTTTGAAAAGCAAGCCCACAGGAACAAAGTATTTAAACACACTGTAAAGTGAAGACCACAGAGCAAAAGAAAACCAGACACCAAAGCTAGCACTTTCGCTAACTTTAATATAAACTGAACTTCATTAGAAATGAACTAGTCCATCCAAAAAGCCAGTATATATAGAAAAATACAAATGTCACATGATATAAAACCACTCATTAGGAATTAAAGAAACAAAGTAAAAAATAAAAAATATATCAAACAAACAGCAAACACAAACATATGTCCAAACCATAAATGCATATGTCAATGATGAAACATTTGAAACATTTAAAACATCTGAAATATACTTTGATCTAGCAAAGTATACTATTTAAAATAAGAAAGCAATGGCTATTAAGGTCTTTGTGCTTGTAAAAAGCACTTTATGTTAACCATTTCGTTCACACCAGGTGGCTGGTCTGCAGCCAACAAAATCTGCCAAAGACTTTCCTGACACTCTAAAATAATCTTGTAGTCTCCACTAAATGAACTTGTGTCAACCTGCTCTAACACACAAAAAAGAAAATGTCTTAAAGTCTCCACAAACTACAGAGTGTCTGGCTAAAGTGTTGGAAACATCTTTTTTCTTAATGGCTAAAATGTGCTCGTAAATTCTCTGCTGGAGAGCCCTAATTGTTTTGCCAACATAAACCTTGGTGCAGGAATTACAAAAAAAGCCACATAAACCACATTTTTTGTGTTACAAATGTAGTGGCCCCTTGCCCAAAATATTCTGTTGATGTGTCTGAATTTTATAGAAGAGCAACTCATAATAAATCTGCACTGTCGGCACTGACCACAAGGAAAAGTACCACAATTACTGGCCGTTCTCCTGTAATCGCTTCATTATTTCCTAATGAGTGGTTTTATATCATGTGACATTTGTATTTTTCTATATGCACTGCTTTTTGGATGGACTAGTTCATTTCTGATGAAGTTCAGTTTATATTAAAGTGAATGAAAGCACTAGCTTTGGTGTCTGGTTTTCTTTTGCTCTGTGGTCTTCAGTTTACAGTGTGTTTATTTACTTTGTTCCTGTGGGCTTGCATTTCAAGTATTTTTTGTTTGTGGTTTACTGTGTGGTGATGGCAGCAGAGAATTCCACACAAGACACACTCTTGAACTTGACTATCCATCCAGTTTCAGAACACTTTTCGTGTTCAATGAACAAATTACTTCTGTTATTGTTGGGGCCATCAAGGAAGGATTTTCTCATCACCTTGGTTACCGGGGCGGTGATGGCGTTTTACATCGCTCTAATGTCTCTGGAACTTCTACACATGTATCTCTGGCAGCAGTCATTTTGAGCAATGCTAACAAAGGAGTTTATAACCAAAATAATGTGAATGGGGACAACAATTTGGTTCACATTATTTTTGGAGAAACTGCTAACCCTTTTCAAGGGGGCATGAGGGTTTCATTTGATGCCCAAGTAAGTGCACAAAATGCTGACAGTTTCAACAATATTTTAAACAGCTGTAAAAGTGAGATTTTTATATTAGAGAAACTCCAAAAAGCAAAGGCTTCCGATGGTCAATAAAGGCTGGAGAAAACTGGAAAAAAGTTTAAGCGTACACACTTTTTATTCCACGCTTTCGTCTGAAACAGACTTCTACAGAATTCTGCAGAAGTCTGTTTCAGACGAAAGCATGGAATAAAGAGTGTGTGTGCTAAAATGTTTTTTTCCAGTTTTCTCCAGCTTTTATTGGCCATCGGAAGTCTTTGCTTTTTTGGAGTTTGTTTGGTTGAGTATTGGTTTCATGTATTTTTGGAGATATTAGAGAAATTGGCCATTAAGACAGTTTTGTTACAGTTGGAAATTTTCTGTCTTGAAGAGAATATTAACTTGGGCTGTGTTCCTTTTGGGTTAAGATTCCACCAGTTCCCTGTGTTAAATATGGTGACTATATACACAAACATTTGGTTATTAATACAGGGCTGACTTTTATGCGTTTACTCGTTGAGCATTACAAGGTGGAAGTGGATAAGTTAAAAGCTGAAATGGAGGTGCTGGATGTCAAGATTAGGACATCCGAAGTGTTTTCTTCTTTTCCCACCTTGTATCATGGTATTTCAGTGAAAGTTAGTAGACACAGAGCTTCCGTTATTAATAAGAAGCGGGATAAACTTAAAAGAGGTCTGGCAGCCTATGCAGCTAATAGTGCCTATCTGGTTAAGTCTTTTACAGACAATTCTGAAAGAGTTGACAAATATTTGGTCACTACAACACCTGGAGGGTCTTAATCTAATGTGTGTCAGGTGTCTCAGCCCATTGTTTCTGATGGTGGGCGAGTGAACACAGGGAACAAGAGGAATGACAATGTTGCTCCTTCTACTTCTGTGTCTTCTTCCACAAATGTTCCAAGTCATTTTTTAATGGACAGTGCAGGGAACAAAAAGACCCCAAAGTGGTCGAACAACAATCAGACCAAGAGAAAAGGGGGTCGGAAGGACCGCAAAAAGAACTAGACTTCCAAATTAATGCGTTGAATTTTAGTAATGTACCTCTTAGTAATGACACAGTTTCTGTGCTTAGGCGAGGTTTTTCATTTATTCCTACTAGCAGTGTTAACATACCAAGACTTATTGTGGATTTGAAATTGTATTAACGTAAATTGAATCTTAAATATATTTTTGATGGTGTGCAAGGTCTTAATAGATCTGAGTCAGTAGTCAGAAAGAAAAGTGTGTACAATCTGGTTTTACATCTAACATTGCAGGTGCTCAACAACCTTTATGAAAAACAGTTTAGATGCTTAAATGGTTATTCAATACAAACAAACCCCCCAGATAATGAGTTATCAGCCTTGAAGGAACCAGCTGGAAACACAGACCTGCGAGTTACGAAGGCTGATAAGGGTGGTTTTATTGTGCTTATGAATTCAGCAGATTACACAGCATCTATTTTTGAGTTATTGGGGACCAGAAATGTTATAGAACTGTTACTGAGTATTATATTATGCAATGTTTTTCCAAGCTTAACTCTACATTGTTTGATTTGTTTAACCAAGGGAATATAGATCATTCAGTATACAGTTTTTTACAAGCTGACTATCCAGAACTGGCGACACTATTTGGCAAACCTAAAGCACACAAAGATAGGCAACATCCTCCTTTTCGGCCAGTAGTGTCTGCCAGTTTTTCAAAGATAGAACAAATGTCTATTTGGTTAGATGATATTCCGAACCCTGTAGTACAGAACTCGAAGTTTTATTTATGTGATTCTTGGCATCTTTTAGAACTTCTGGCTTAGGTGAATTGGGAAGGTTTTCCATTTTATTTTGCTTCCTTGGATGTTACTTCGCTAATTACAAGTATTGAACAAGAGACTGGTGTAAATTTCTTAAGAGAATATTTAAGTCAGTATACTGATATTAACAATGATACAGTCAACACTGTGTTCTCATGGAACTTGTACTGGAAAATAACTTCTTTAAATTTGACAATCGTTTGTTCCAACAAATTACAGGTGTGGCCATGGGTTCCCATGTGGTCTCTTCATTTGCAAATTTAGTCATGGCCATGTGGGAGTTAAAGCACATTACCACACATGCCATGGCTGGTAAAATAGTCTTTTATAGATGTTGTTTTGATGACCTGTTTTTTTTGTGGAGTGGTGATTTTGACTCTTTTTCATCTTTTGTTCAGGACTTGAACAATGCTACTGGTTTCCTTAAGTTTACTATTGGGCATTTTGGTAACGAAATTGATTTCTTGGATGTTCATTTAGGCACTGATTTTTTTCAACCATAGATTCACAAGTAACATCTTTAGAAAATCTAGTTTTGTCAACGAGTATTTGCACAAAGATAGTCTACACCCCAGTCATATAAAGTGTGGTGTAGTCAAGGGTCAGTTTATAAGACTGAGTAGGTTGACTAGTGACCAAGAGGATTTTCTTTTGGAGGCCAGGAAACAATTTAGTTTTTTCACGCAGAGGGGTTACAACAGCATTATGTTTGAGGTCATGGGTCTTAGAAATGGCATTGCATGCCCTATTTTGGGCAACGCATCTTTGGATCCCGGTGTTTCGAACTCAGCTACGATCACCATTTCCTCAAGTTTGGAGTACGCACAGTCAATCAATTACAGGTTAGTTTTCCCTATTCCCATTTGTAATTAAATGAGTTTGATTAAATGTACACTTTTGGACAATTGGAAAGTTATTTTAGGGAATCCTGAATTGGTTAAGTTCCTTGGTAATAGACCACTTTTTACTTACAAAAGGACTGTGAATATTAAAACCATTTCTGAAAGGGGTACCAGAAGCGATTACAGGAGAACGGCCAATAATTTTGGTACTTTTCCTTGTGGTCAGTGCCGACAGTTCAGATTTATTATGGGTTGCTCTCCTATCGAATTCAAACACATCGATAGAATATTTTGAGCAATGCCCAACTGAGTAAGTTTATCTATGATTCCACAGTGGGGGATGGTGTTGAAGGCCTTGGCGAGGTCCAGATAGGCTGTGTGGACCAGCTTACCCTTGTCCACAGTTCTGGAGACTTATTCAAAGAAGTCAATCAAGTTCAGCAGACAAGATTGGCCCTTCACGAACCCAAACTGAATGGGGTCCAGTGTTTGAAGGTTGCCAATGTCTTTGTTTATAAGTTCCATGATAATACGTACCATGGCCTTGCAGATCAGGCTCGTCAGACTGATGGGGCAGTAGTTCCCGGGATCCAAGGTGGATCCCCCCCTTGTGGAGTGGGATAACTGTAGCTGTGCGCCACTCAGTGGGCACGAAGCCTGAGGTGAGAATGTTCATAGATACTTCTCCAAAATGTATCTATTTCCTCTTTTTTGATGGGCTTTCAATTCCTTTTACCTTGTTTCCCAATTCTTTATATAACTTTTTGGGACATCAATAAATTGCTTATTTTGTACTTTTCCTTTATATTTATCTGTGTATCTTCTAAGTTTTTTTGCCTGTGCTGAAATTTTTAGTTTGTTGTTTCCGATAGTGCATGATAGATCCTGGTCTGTTCTAATACAGAGCATTGCTTTTATCACATCTATCTTTCTTAGTATTTTTGTTGATCTATTCCCTCTTCTATAGCCTTCTAACAGTGACACTTCTTGTCTTAATTGCATTAGTTTTCTCTGTTCGATACTTCCATGATGGTATTCGATTTCTCCCCTTACTTTCCCTCACTACCCTGTGTTCTTGTGATAGAATTTTATCATTATTAAGTTAGCTGCACAGTAATATACCCTGTTTACTTCTGTTATATAGTATAGATCTCTATGGACAGTCGTAATTACTGTGTTCGTTTTATCAGACTTATGACTTTTTGGGTTTTATTGATCTTCTGTACTATAGCACTACTATAGCCCTCTTATTTCTCTCCCCCTCCCATTTTCCACACTATCTTTTCCCCCCACTTCCTATCAATGTCTGTACATTTTCCTTCTTTTGAACAATGATTATCCTTTTGTTTTTACTGTTATATGTAGTAAATTTACACCACTGCTATCAGTGCAAGTCTTAATGTTTGTAATTTTATTCTTTTGTTTTTATCTTTATAATTAATTTCATATTTGCATTGTTATTTTTAATAGTTTTTGTCCTATATGTTTATCTTTGCTTATGTTTCCTGGGCTCTTTCCCCTTGGGTCTCCGCTGAAAATGGGTTGCTTACTATCAGTGCAATGCAAATAGTTAATAACCTTTTCTTTTTTATAATTATTTTGTGTTGTGATTGTTATTTAATATTTGTATATTGTCTCTTTATCTTTACTTATGTTTGCTGTGGCTTTTCCCCTCGGGTCTCCACTGAAAATGGGTTTGTTTGCAAACTCAGTTGGACTAACCTGGTTAACAAATGTGAAATAAATAAATACATGCATAAATAAATAAATAAATAAAATTTCTCTCATTAGTCTTAATATATCTATCCATGTCTATTAAACCAAGCAACTCTTCTCTTAGCTCATTTTCTTCCAAACTGAGGGCACATCCAATGTTTTCCATTTCCTGCGGGCATTCTATAGAAAGTTCTATAGCATCTTCCTGTGGCACCTTCTCTTCAATTTCATCCTGTGCCATCCATTGCTCTGTTATATGGGAACTCACTGGCCTATCACTCCTCAACATTGACTGCATCAGAGTTTCCAGTCTCCTGTTCCTTTCCTTGCTGTATAACTTCAAGTGAATGTTTATAATGCTTTCCGGTGGAAGTCTAGAAAATATCTTGATATGACACCTGACCAATTGCTTCCCATTCCACTGATTTCCCCTTAATTTGGATATCCATTGCTCTATCCTGTTGTGGTGCTTTCAGAATTATATTTTCTACACTGAATCCTTCACTTTGCAGGTACTCTATAACCTCAGTTTCTATTTCTTTAACTTTTCCATTACTGGTCTCCTTTTCTACTTTTCCTCTTTGTCTTCTTATTTTTTTATTGTAAAGTTCTCCATGTCTGGATTCCTTTGCCTGTATTTCTCTTCAAATATCTTTGGTCCTGCTCTTTTTGTATTGCCTAGTTTTGATTTCTCCTTTGAATAAATATTGCACCATATTAAATCTCTTTTTCTTTCCCATGTCCATATTTCTTCTTCAGATGTCTCCTGATCTTCCTGCTTCTCCTTACTTTGGGGACTCACTCCATCATGCTGTGATGTAACCTGTGCTAGGCCTTCTACACCAATTCCTATTCAGTGTAAATGCTGAAATGTATGTTCAGGTAAATGAATCATCAGCCAACAGTAATCATGCCACTGTGTTGTTTAGAGTTGGGGGAAGAATAGGAATAAAGAAACAATGGTGCTGAATTTTAAAAGAATATGCTTGGGGCATACGTCTCAACCTTTTAATGCAAGAATTCTGGACAAACCCAAAATCAGGGTCATATTTGATATATTGGTCCTTTGCAATGTCATGCATTGTTATAGAAAGTTTCAAACTCAAATGTCTGTCCCTATTTAGTTGCTTCAATCCTCAATGATTTGCCAGAAAAGCCCATATTTTATGAGGACTAGACCAAAAATATGAGTCAAAAGTCTGGACATTCTGTGAAATTCTGGACAGCTAAGAGGTATGGCTGTTAAGATGAGTCTGGAGACTATGAGAAAATTGGGAGGATAAAGAAAATTGGGAGGATAAAGAAGCCATAGGAATTGGTCAGGGGTGGTGTACTTAGAGGTATGGACAAGCAATGAGGACTGATGTGACCACATGGAAATGCAAAGCTGGGAATTCTGACAAAAGATAAGGCCCAAGAGAGATGGAAAGGAGGAGGTAAGAAGGCGGAGAAGGCAGAGAACAACGAAGACAGTGGAAAGGTAATAAAATGGTAAGGATGGTAAAGCCAAAAATTTGAAAAGGAGTTAGCAGAAAGGCTCAAGAAGGGAAACAATGACATGTTTACATAAATAACAGAGTGAAGGAAGATAGGAATAGAACTGGACAGGCTAAGCAAAGCTAGGAGGCCACAGAATGGGAAAAGCAAGGGTACTGAATGAATACTTTGCTTTAATATAAAGATAGGAAATGTGAGCGTGCTATGCTTGGAGGGAGGCAGCACAGAGTGGGAGGAACAGTGAACAAACATGAGGATAGACAGAGAAGGGCAGTTCAGAAAGAACAGGTTGCCCTTATGAATGATGAAGCACAAGGATCAGATAGCATACCACCAAGAGATTTTGGGAAGCTATCCAGTGTGCTGCAAGACCCGAAGATAGATCTTCAACAGATCACTGTCTAGTGCAGAAGTGCCAGAGGATTGGATGACAGTAAGTGTGCTACCCTTATAAGGGGGCAAAAGGAAAAAAAAACAGTGAATTTTAGGCCTGTTAACAGCAGTGTCAGGAAAAATCAATGAGAGCATCCAGAGAGGAAGGAATCTGGCATTTCTAGATGATAACAATCTCTAGTGCAACAGCTACCATGGTTTCATATCCAGGAGGAGCTATGGGTTGAACCTAAGATGATTTTACGACTGGGTTACTGTCCATCTTGGTAAGAGTGTACTCAGGAGACATGGTTTACACAGACTTCAGCAAGGCCTTTGACTTAATTCCACACAGGATTTCATCAGGAAAATTGGAAAGGCTATCGTGGTATCCTAACTGAAGAACTGGACAGTTGAATTTTAAGGATAGGGCACAGAAAGCTGTAGTGAAAGTGACACTGTCAGGAAGTAGGAAAGTGACTTGCAGAGTAATGCAAGGCTTCGCTATGAGTCCAGTACCTTTCATGAGTTTGTACTTGTTCCAGGCATATCTGAGGATACAGATAATGGGATCAGCCTCTTTGCTGATGAAAGATAGGTCCAAGAGGGGAAGATGGAGCAAAGAGTCTACAGAAGGATTTGGAAAGGCTGAACAAATGGGCAAAAATGTGGCAGTTGAGAATCAGGGCAGACAAATGCAAAGTACTGCACATGGGCTACAACAACCCTGATGTGAAGTGTCACTTGGAGGAAGTGGAACTAAGGACAACAGAACAGAAAAAGGATTGGGGAGTGTTGATTACACCAGGGTTGGAGCACTAAGAACAGAGTGGCAGGGTGGCAGCGACAAACAGAATTCCTGGGTGCATCCACAGGGTGATCGATTCCAAAGGCAAAGAGCTATTGCTTCTACTCTAAAAGACCTCAGTTGGACTAGTCCCTGACTATTGTGCACATTTCTGGAATCCATATAAGGAAAGGAATGTCAGGCTGCTAGAAGAAATCGAGAGGAAGGACACTAGAAAATTCTGAAGGAAGGTGGTAAAGAGACATGAGCAGAGGCTGACGGAACTAGTGCCTTTCTCACTTGACACCAAACTAGGCATGAAGGACAGGATACTTGTGTATAAGATCATAGCAGGGAAATGTGCCTGGGTCATACTGGTGCATATAATCATGTCAGGGAGATGTGACTGGGTCATACTGGTGCATAAGATCATATCAGGGAAATGTGTCTGGGTCATACTGGTGCATAAGATCATATCATGGAAATGGGTCTGGGTCATACTGGTGCACACAATCATGTCAGAGAAATGTGACTGGGCCTTACTGGTGCAGTTCATATCAGGGAAATAAGTCTGGGTCATACTGGTACATAAGATCATGTCAGGGGAAATAAGCCTGGGTTATACTGGTGCATAAGATCTTGTCAGAAAAATGTGTCTGGGTCATACTGCTATACAAAGTCATGCCAGGGAAATGTGAGGGGACCACCCTCAATAGAAAGAACAGAGGGAAGAGAAAAGAGGACACATATAGCAGATTTTAAAGAATAGCTTTTTCCTGGGTCTCCAAAGGTACTTTTTTACATAAAGGGTTATAGATCCATGGGACAGAGCACTAGAATGAGTGTTGGAGAGAGACTGTATACTGGCATTTAAGAGGGAAAGAAACACGTGACAAAAGTGTAAGGGGAAAGGTAGTGATGGAGAGAGGTAGAATATTAAATGCACCTAAAAGGGAAGTTAAGATCAGCTTCTTGTCTTCTTTTGTCATCAAGCAAATGTACTGTTATGTGATGTAAAGTGGTTTCTCTGTACTTATTGTGTAAAGTTATTTCTCTGTACTTAGGCAAACTTGAGTATTACATTTTCTTTGTATTTGAATTGTCCTTGCATGAATATACATGCCTCTGCTAAAAGGATTGTTGGGGGTTTGACAAAATGGTTAAGGTATTTATCTTACACACAGTGCAGGGTTTAATTCTTAAATTGGATAACTGGTTAAACTTAAAATGGGCCACAAGGGCAGTTAGCCCACTACTTACCTAAAAAATATGCTGTCTTTCTGCTTCAGTCACATGTATGACTATATTTGCATGTCTACATTTCAGACACGATACATTATGTCTATCTGCTCAGCTGTTGTGCAAGTCTGCTGTTATCTTAGATATGTCCTATTTTAAACTTGTTTTGTACTGCCTTTGGCCCAGGTAGGGTTACCACCTGTCCCACTTTGCGAGGGACAGTCCCTCTTTGGGCAGTTGTGTCCTGCAAAATATTGTGTGAAAATGGCAAATGTCCTGAGATTTTAGGACAAAATTATTTTATATATTGTATGTAATAGTTGCATAAAACAGTTATTCTGTATCTGAAACACCTAAATGTTATATGAAACAGAATAAGGAACAAAAATGCTACAAGAATAAACTTCTATTCAGGCAAACAACTGAAGTTCTGTCCTTTGTACTGGCCATGGGTATGTTTTGCCCTGCAAAATCTGATGTTTGTAGCACAAATGTCCCACTTTGGCCATTTGGAAAGGTGGCAAAAGGTCCTTGGAACAGTCCAGTTACTTGGTTAACAAATGTCATTAACTAAATAAAAACATACATGCATGCATGTATAAATTTGTATTACTGGAAGAGGTTCTTGAAGCATTTAATTATGCTAGATCAGAGGCTGCTGAACAGTTGACTTATTTCCTCTTGTTCTAGAATACTTCTGGACTAGAAGCTGATGGATTGCCCAGAACTTATGAATTTATTAAGGTATGGTACCATTGCATTAGTGCCTTTTGGGTCACAGAGGTACATATTTGGCTGCTATATTGTCATGGCAGTGAAAACATAAAATTGACTATGATCAAACATGTGTGTGTGTGTGTGTGTGTGTGTGTGTGTGTGTGTATATATATATATATATATATATATATATATATATATATATATACAACCACTACAATCACAAAAACATGAAGACAAGAGAAATTCTCCCAAAATAAAGGAATCATTGCCATCAGACTCAGAGAGTGAAGTGATTCCCTGTAGGAAACAGGAGATCAGGGATTTCACCTTTAAGAATATGATCACATGGAACCTCATCTAAGTGACACTCAAGGCTAAGGGGAGCATTTATTTAGTGCTAGCTTACAATCTTTAATTATTAATTACCCTGTATTTATCTGATGGTGTTTATTTAATTCACTTTATTGCATTAAAGATTGCTATGGTTGGTTTTGATTATGTTGTTTACATGGTTTATATTTGTAAGTCTGGGGAGGAGGGGTATTTACATTTTTCTTGATGAATTTCTTCTGAATCTACCTGTCCCCTGTCAACCCTGTACTACTTGTCCTGCCAACTCCCTCTCTTCCTTTCCTCCCTTCTGGCTGAGTGGCCCTTCTTGACCACTGCCCTCCTGCTCTTCCTCATGTGCTGTCTACGCTATGGCTTCCTCTGGCTTTGCCTCCCATTCACACTCATCACTGCTGTCTGTCCCTATTCTCCCATCTCTCCTGTCATGCTGGCTTTCTATTCCTTGTCATTTCTTTCCTGTTTGCCTCTCCAATATCTCCTTTTTCTTCTGTCAATGTTTTCTGCCAGCTCCCTGTTTCCTCTTGCTTCATTTAATCTCCTGCATATTCTTCTCTAATTACCTCTGCCAGTGCTATCTCAATTGCCTCTCTCTTTATTATATTTTCTCAGCTCATCAAATCTTTTGTCTTTCTGATGCTCACTCATTTCATCACTTCCTTACTGATTAGCTGAACCATTACTGTCTCTAATATATATATTCCCATTTAAATCTCTTAATTTTCCTGCAAACTCCTCATCTTCTGCCTTACCAATTTTCCCTAAGCCAACCCCCCTGTTTCATACCCTAAGCATTTAATGCTATTCTTACTTTCCTATGTAGTACTAATTTTCTCTGGCATTGTATCCCTTCTTTCATCTCTAGCCTTTGTCATATGCTTTATTTATTAGCATCTAACTATACCTTTCCACCTTAGGAGTTTTCACTATTACCAGAGAAATTAGCTGCTAAGTATCAGACAAGCAATTACCATCTAACCTGCTACAATAACACCTGTCCCAAAAGCATTAAACGTAAGCACCATCATTTTTGCATTTTGAATGAGGTGTCTTATGTACAATATGCTCTAAATTTACAGGTGTATAGCAGAAAATCAGTTAACACATAATATTCTATCAAACATCATGATAAATTTAAATGGATTTAACCTTTTTATACTTATTTAAAAACAGTAACTCAAAACAAATGACATGTACCACATGTTACGGCTTATAGCTTTTACTCTACAAAGTTTGCTTTTCATTGCAGATACTGATGATGATTCTCCATTTACCTCAGAACCAAGTTCCTACAATTACCCAAAAACAGTATTCAGTCTACAGTCCCTTTATACAGTTCTTGTCATGCACATTAGATCCTGTTTACCTTCTGGTGGTTTTTGCTGATTCTGTAAGGAAGCATCTGTGAAGATGCAATGTCTGTTTTTCAGAATTTCCTGTTGATTTTGTGAGGAAGCATGCAATATCTGTTTTTCATAAGGTCTTTGCTAATTCTGTAAGGAAACATCTATAGGAAGCATGTCAGACTTTCCTGCTGATTTTGTGAGGAAGCATGCAATATTTGCTTCTCAGAATTGTTTCTCAGAATTTCTGCTGATTCTGTGAGGAAGCATGTCCATTAACAGATGTTCCTTGTTTTTCAAAGCACCACTTATCTTATTCAGAGTTTCATCACATAGTATGGATACCAATTTTACATTGCTAAGCTCTATTCCTACATTTAATCAAAATTTTTAATTATAATTTGAATAACCCTTTAAACATATTCTAACAGTTCCCCTTTTGTATTAATGGAGCAGTTTTAAAACTTACTGAATGATTTTATGCATCAATAAAGAAAAATTATTTTTCTGCTTGTTCTACAATAATAACATTTACTGACTCAGCAGCCGAGCCAGCAAACTTTAATATATGTAAGATGCAACCAAGCATAATGATGGCAACAATAGCAATTAAAAAGATAATATTTTTTCCTGTTCACCCCATGAAAAGACTACTTATCCAATCACTCCAATCAGTATTCCAAGTCTTTCTACTATGCTGTGAAACTTGTGCAATAAACTCTAGGTGTGTTTTAATGGATTCTATTTTATCTGGCATAAATGTACAGCATTCTTCTCCTATTAAAGTGCACATATCACCTTGGGACATATATAATTTAAGGCCATTCTGTTTTGTAGAACCATAGTTCTTATGGCTGTCATTTCGACAGTAATGTCAGAAATTGCACTGAAGGTGGCATTTGCCAATACTTCAACTAGTTTGGATAACTTTCTTAAATCCCAAATGGCTTTGGCTGCTCCATACCATAGAAATATACCTGCTCATGAAATTACATCATCTCCTAAAAACCCATATTTTTTAGTTTTAGATAATCAAGGTTTTGATGGCAAATCCATTATCTTTATTAAATCTTGGGCCTCCCTCCTTTTTCTAGCATTTCTAATGTTTCTTTTTGGTAGTTCTTTTACATGATGCATTGCTGGTATTACTAATCCTATGTAACACGTTCCACTCTATCCTTGTGGTAATCATTTGTAGGCATATTTGCCACAGATGTAATATAATCCATCTGTCAAAGTGACACTGCTATTTACTATGCTACCATTTGCCCTGATCATAGTAGGTGTGTCATAGTGTGCAACTGTAAAGTTTATGGATGTTTTATTTTTCAAACATGCTACATTATTTTTGCACTAATTTTTGTCTTGCTTCAAGAAGTTTATTACCCGTGTTCGACTTAATAACAGTGGACCTTTAGATGGTATGTGAATGAAATAATTAGTATGTAAAACACTGAACTCTGTTTTTTTTTCCCATGGACTTTTGCAAATGTAGCTGTTGAAGTGCAGTTATTGTTTCCTACTTGTATTGTGCCATTATGTAGAAAACATTGAACCCCCTAAACCATGGCTGATAGTTATATCCTTGCTTTATGCAATTGTACTTTGAAAATTTGATCTCCTGTTTCATTTATTAATACTCACCAACTATCAGATGTATTTAATGGAAATGGTATTAAAAGCATTACCGCTACTATTTTAGGTGTTAAACTACATACCCAACAATCAGAGACATTTATGTCTCGTGCATACCAACATTGTCTTGCTAGGAATGTATTAAAAGATGGTAACCAATCCTATTCATTTTTCCATATATCCTTTCTCTTTTATATGAGTGATGTGTCATTGGCGTAAACTAATACAACAGAAAATCACAATAAATTAACTTACAAATTTTAAGTTTAAAGTAAAATAAAATTATTTACATTACATTTACTAGCATTTTGGTTAGTATTTAGTTTGTATGCAATTGATTATACTTAGGTATTCCAAAAAGATGTACTCCATTCCTTTTCATGTTGCTAATTTCAACTGCAAAAATTGTAAAAAAAAACTAAAGTAAAACACACCATTACAATTTTTTAGGATTGTCATCTTGTTTGTTGTCAGTTTGTTTACAACCCTTAATTGATCTCTATGAACAAACATTGTCTTGTTTCTTTTACCACTCTTGATTTTATATACCATCTCTGTGGAACGCTGACTGACAAACTTTGGCCTCTTGTCAGACTCTATGACCCTAGGCCATCCCCAGTGACAGAATATGTTTTTCCATAAGGCTTTCTCTGTGGCCTTTGCTGTCATGGTCTTGGTAGGAATTGCTTCTACCCATTTTGAAAATACATCCACTACTACCAACAGATATCTGTACCCCCCTTTTGCTGGAGGTAATGGTCTAGCATAAACAATTTGAATTGCATACCAGGATCCATTAGCTGGTTGCACCCTATATAACTGTATTTTTTTTACTTTTAGCATTAACTTGTAAACAGATTAAACATCCATTTGATACTAGCTTGCATATCTTTTTTAAATTTGTATTCCAATATTTTCCTTTACAACTTTCCACAGTTTATCTGTGCTGATGTGTCCTAACACCTGATGATTCAATTTTACTAGCTGTCATGCTATCTGAAAAGGTATATAGGGAAGTTGCAAGCCACTGTTGTGTTCTGTACACACAGAACTCCTTTGGAGGTACTCCCTCCATTTTGCACTGATCTGTTTCCTCCTTCAATCCCTGTTCTCTTTGTATTTTTACTAAATCATTCTTTATAGATAGAGCTTCATTTTATTTTTTCCTGATATCTTCTCCCTTCACCATCTCTATGGAATTAACATTGCCTTGTTTGTTTTCATAAATGTCCCATCCCACCTCTACTCTTTGCTTAGTGAGCATGTCTGCCTTTGCATTTAACCTATATGTGTCTGAGGTGGGTTTTTTGATGTGCTTTTACTATTAAAATGCTGTATTGTCCCTGTGCATTTGCAGTTGTGATTATCTTATGAATTTGTTTTAGTATTTCAGCATATCTCAGGGGTTGCCATGGTGGTGCAGCGTTTAGCATTGCCACCTCACAGCAAGAGGTTCTCTGGTTCGATCCTCAGCTGGGGTCCTTCTGTGTAGAGTCTGCATGTCCTCCCTGTGGTCATGTGGGTTTCCTCTGGGTGCTCCGGTTTCCACCCACATCCCAAAGACATGTTGTAGGTGGATTGGACACTCTAAATTGGCCCTAGGCATGAGTGCATGCATGTGTGTGCCTTCTGTGAAAGGTTGGGCACTGGGCTGGCAACTCAACACCGTAAAACTCAACTGCCAATCATGAGCAGACAGGTGATCCACTGTAGCAACCCCTAACTGGGAAAAGCCAAAAGAAGAAGAAGAATTTCAGCATATCTCAAGCGTTTACCCACACTATCAATAAACCCTCTTCTGGCCCAAGTAGCCATATGTAGTCTCAGGGAATTTGCTAGATAAGCACTGTTGGAAAATAAATTAATTGGATTATAATATTTTAAAACATACAAAACTGCTTCTAGTTCTGCCCGCTGTGTTGACATGTATCCTGGCAATCTGACCAGCTCTGGTTTCCTTACTTTGGGTCTTCAGGTATAACCAGGAACCCTGTCCAGTATTTTCCTTTGTCCCAGAATCTGGCTCTATCTATGAAAATGGAGGGTTTGCAATAATCAACATCCACTGAAATAAAATTGAATGTCTAGGGACATTATTTTTTTTCAAACAGTTGTGCTGTTTACCTTCATAGCCTATATAGTTTGAAAGATAGTATTTATCCCCTGTCTTTATAGTTAGCATTTTCATGCCGAATAAGGACATCCATTTGGCAAAAACTGCCTGACTGATTCCATCCATGATTTTATTCATTTCAAAATTGTCTATTAATGCTTTTACTGCATGATGTGGCATCTGTACA
The DNA here is from genome assembly GCF_019279795.1 of Protopterus annectens. Taxonomy (NCBI): domain Eukaryota; kingdom Metazoa; phylum Chordata; order Ceratodontiformes; family Protopteridae; genus Protopterus; species Protopterus annectens. The sequence goes on from NC_056747.1 coordinate 105,038,787, forward strand.
ATAATACTGGAAAACACTGCCAGATATTCTGTTTGTTTGATTCCCCAGTAAATGGCCAATAGTTGTTGAATACAGGGATGATAACCCAATTCTACAGGTGTCATTTTTTCTGCTACAGAATGTGACTGGACACAATGTTTTTTTCTATTTGGTTATCTCCCCCATGTGGCTATTCCTGTAATAGTACTACTGAAAGTGTATTTTTTTCTTGCAGCTTCCTGTAACACAAATGGCAGCTTATTTGTAGGTGCTATAAGTTCTGTTGCTTGTGCCAGTTTAGCTTTCATTTCATAAAAGGCTTCCTCTTTATGAGGGCCTCACTCTAACAGTGTAGCATTCTTCTGATCCTGTAACATTTTATATAGAGGAACTGCCATTGCAGCATAGTTGTGTATACATTCCCTATTATATTTCATAATGCCCATAAATTTATATAAATCTGATACAGAAAGAGGTTTTGCCATCTGTAAAATACCCTGCACTCATTGTGGGCATGACAGTACCTAGAAACTTTACCTCTTGTGACATAAATTGTAATTTTTCACTTTTAACTTTAACTCCTACTTGTAATGTTTTGAAGACATTTTTTAACAGCCTAATGTGTTCTTCTACTGTCTCAGATTGAATTAAAATGTCATCTGTGTAATGCAGGATTGAATCATTATTTTCTAAGTCTTCTAAAATTGATCTTACTGTTTGATGAAAAATGGCAGGACCATTTTGGAAGCCCTGTGGTAACCTTGTCATTACTTACTGTTGATTTTTGAACGTAAATGCAAATCGAGTCCAATTTTTCCTCTGCAGAGCCATGGCAAAAAATCTATTGGTCAAGTCTATTACCGTAAACCATTTACTTGGCTTTATTTGCACTGTCAATTCTGGACCTCCCAGAATCTAATGAGCTCAGGGAGTTGTGTATTGATTTACTTTTTGTAGATCAATAGCAAAATGGTAACTACCATCCTTTTTCTTAACTGGCCAGATTGGTGAATTTGTGGGACTAGTGCCTTTTTGTATAATTCCCTATTTTTCCCTTTCTGCAATGCATTTTTCCACATCTTCTTTTGCCTCTTTTGGCATGGGGTATTGTATTTGAAATAGTTGTATATAATCCTGTTCACTGCCTACCCCTACTGGAACTTCCAGCTTTCCACAGTCATTAGGTCCTTTAGACAATAACTGGGGAAACTGTTGTTGCATAAATTGCCATATGTCCCTACTGTCATCTTTGATAAGTCCATCTGGTTTATACACTTTCTCTGGTAAAGAAATGGCACATCATGTGCTTTCCCCTTACCTGTATGTTTTCCCCTTCCCCAATCCATAGTATGCAGTTTGGGAGATCTATAACTATTACTAATGGCCCCATTATGTCCATTCCAATGATGGTAGTAGAACATGATGTGTGCATTAAGAAGGAACCTTTGAGGTTTTGTCTGTCTGGTTTGAATTTAATATGTACATGCTGACTGCATAATGCATAGCATCCTGTCCCATTAAAGGCTGAAATACATGCTCTTTTTGTTGGGTCCACCGCTAGCCAATGATTTGTAACATGCTGCTGCTCTGGTATCAATGAGCACATTTTCCACACTGACCCCTCTACCCAGATATCAAATATAGGCAATCTATTCCGACCCTTTTTAAAGATAGCAAGGAATGATACCAGAGTAGGGGGCACGTGCCTATTGTATGTTAGGCCATTCAGCTTCACTGCTTGCAGATGCTGAATCTGGCAGTTTGCCCCCGGCATTCATCTTCCTCATTGTCTGACAAATCAACATACTGTGATTTTTTTTTCAATTTCTTTTTTTAAGTCCTTCTCTAGCCATGTATTGTGGGTTTGCAGGGCTGATGGCCTGAAAATCAACTGGACAATTGTTTCCCTTTTCATCATACTGATGTACTTTATGGCTACTTTTCCCTATATTATATGGTCTTTGAACTACAACTTAAATCGTAAGACTCCATAAGTGTTTACAGTGCTGTAGAAGTGCTCCTACCAGGATAAAAACCATCCTGTTTTGAGGATATTAGATGATGTAGGAGTTGATTGGGAACTAATTCTTCAAGGATTTTACCAAGTCTGGGAAGAATGGAGATGGGACAGCAGTCAGTGGTGTGGGGTGGTTTAGTTTTTTTGGGAAGGGGTTTAACAGTGGCCGTTTACCAGATATCAGGCATGATGTTTTGAGTTAGGCAGAGATCATACCTGTGAAGAAGGGGTAGGGCTATGAAGTCCTTACACAGGAATAAGAACCATGGGAGAAGCTTGTCAGGACCAGTAGGTGAGCCAGTTTGTAGTTCTTCAAGTAGTGGTACTGTGTGTTTAGCTTTGAATATTTTGAAATGGAAAGTGGGAATATAGGAAGTTAGAGGGAGAAGAGGAGTTATTAATGGAATCAGGGATGGGAAGTGTACTGAAGTAGAGGCTGAAATCAGCTGCTGTGACATGAGATGAGGAGAAGTGGATATTAGCTGGATTAGTACAGCCTGTCAGACAGTTAACTTCTGCCCATAATTTTTTAGGTGAGTTGAGAAGGGATGACTGATGCTTTTTCATAATGTGACTTTATATCGTCTGATTGCCTATTTATCTAGATTTCTTAATTTAGTATAGTTTTGCCTGAAGATTGAGGATAGATTGCTTTTTTAATTATGCCAGGCATTGTCTCTGAAACTAATGAGGCATTTGAGTCTGTATGTAAGCAATTAATTTTTTTTTTTGGGGGGGGGGTTAGAGATGTTAGATTTTCTGAAGTGAATCCTGGATGTCAGTGAGAATTTGAGGGACGAGAATGCTGCAGGGTTATGGTTAGTAAAACAGAGAACAGAAGACTAGTCTAATGAGGCTAGAATTATCTTAGTTTGAAAATGTTGGACTGGGATTTGTTCCAGAACTATATGAGGGAGGGAGTGTGGGAGGGATTTTGTTTATATGGTGAGAGATACTGAAGCTGATTGGACAGTGGACACTGAAGGAAGGGAAGTGAATGAGAATTTGAGAAATGATGTTAGGATTATCAGTAGTAATAAAATGAAAATGTGAGTGATGAGAAGAGTTAGGGTTTGGTCTGGTGGTTTCAGTGGCCAATTGCATTAGTTTGAAGTCATTAATGATTTCCAATTTAAAAACCTAATCATGGGTAAATATTAATATGTTTAGCCAGAACATTTTTTAATTATGTTTTTTTTTATCTCATTCAGAGGTTGATAAACTCTGTCTTTTAAAAACCTTTCTGTTTTTCCTACATAAATGCAAGGACAGCTCTGGCATAATGTAATATAAACTACTCATTTTGTTAGGCAGTTGAATTTACCTGGGATGTATACTCTTCTCCCATTAATAATAAAGCTTTCACCAACAGTAATGTGTTTGCAGATTTTACAGTTATGACATTTAAACATGCCTTTTTTTTACAGGGGCAGGCATTTTAATACTTCACTCTAAAAAAAATGTAATGAGGTACCTTTTCTAAAAACTATACTTGGTCCATCTCTCATCTTTTTGTTACCCCAGCATATTCATTCAATACAGCCCAGTTCTTGTTAAGTACAGCTCTTATAGTGCTACTGTCATTAGAAAAAGAAACAGTCAAACTGGTGGCATGAGTTGACTTCAGAGGTGTAACTGTGTCCATACTGGAATCATGAACCACATTCTCACCCTGGTTACCTTCAGAAAGAATGGGGGCAAAATGAAAAGTTTTTCTTTTCTGTATCACTTCTTTGGCTAAACATATTAATATTTACCCCGATCATGTTTTTAAATTTATCATAGTTGAACAGCATATTGAAAGTGGCAGGGGTGGTCCATTAAAGTGGCAGGGGTGGTCCATGGGGTATATTACTAGAAAAAAAAAGAGCTTGCCTGGCAACTAAGATAAAATGCAGGGTATGCACCAGGCATTAAAGGTACAATTTCCATTTCCTGTTTGTTAAGACTAAAAGCATATTTTAGATTATGTGTTTTAGATGTTTTTAAGATGTTTGTTCTTATTTAGCATTTCTTGCCCACTTTCCACAGAGATTAGATGTATACTAGACAAGGGAGTGTCCATCCCTGTGAAGAACACCAAGTTCATACACTCTGGTTTCTAAATCATCCCTCTCAAATGTCCAGATTTTTGGGTCATATTTTTGGTCTGTTTCTTACAAAATGTGTTTTTTTTGAAAAATCATTGAAGACTGAAGTCACTAAATAATGACAGACATGAGAGTTTCACTCTTCATATCCTTCAGAAAATGCATGATAATGCCAAACCTGCTATTCTAGCAACTTTCTAAGTTTATAAGTGCATTACGTAAAATCTGTTCCTGGTTTTGCCCCCCCCCCATCATTATTTTTCGCTTTGGCTAGATTTCATGTGCTTAGAGGCTCAGAGGTATGTTTAAAATCCTGTTGAGTAGTATCTGTTGTATTATTCTGCATTCACCCCTCCTTGAACATCATCTCACTGCCTTGGTTATAACTTCTTTTCTTTCGGCTTTTCCTGGTTAGGGGTAGCCACAGCAGAACTCCGGTCCGCTAATGATTGGCAGTAGATTTTTACAGTGCCGAGGTGCCAGCCTGACGCCCAACCTTCAACGAAGGCACGCCCATTCACGCATGTTCTTTCGAATGCCACTCGATCGCAGGGAGGACATGCAGACTCCACACACAAGGCACTCCAGCTGAGAATCGAACGGGAGAACCTCTTGCTGTGAGGTGACAACGCTACCGCTGCACCACCGCGGCTTACATCACTGCCTTGGTTATAACAAACTGGTTAATTATGAAAAACTGTTCTGATAACATCACTTGCTCTCTAATATTTAATACACCTTGACCACTGTCATGCTCCTACATGTTCTCTTTCTTTTTCACAACCCACAGGACACTTTGCCCTTCTTCTACAACACAACTGCTCTTAGTCCCAGATGAGAAAATGAACTGTGGCAGCATAAAAGCATTTTTCAGAAGTAGCTCTGTACCGTGGTCTGAACCTTTCATGCTCCTTATGTCCACGGCCTTCTTTCTTTTCACATTTCAACAAAAGTTTGTGAATCATGAAAATGCTAACAAGTCAAGAACAACGTAATCCACTTTGGTCTGTAATTCATATCTGATGTTCTTAGTAATATGTTATGATTTGTGTATCGATATACATGGGGCTGTACTTTCAGTTTTCTAACTCTTGTTGTTTTTGTTTTTTGTGTCTCCTAGATCATGGTTGAAAAAAAAAACAATGTCTTTACTGTCAGCTTGCTTAGTTACCAAATGACATAATAAATAAAAATATTTAGAAGCTACTATGCTATTGGAACAACACACGCTAATTACTGAGAAGGAATGCCATGAAAGGCATACTTAATAAATTTCACTGTGGATGTGGTCACTATAGATTTTACTTATTGTAATTTGATAACTGGGTAGGTGGGCTGGTCAATTGACCGTTTTCAGCCATGACCTGGGCTCCAAGAGAGCAGCAACCATAGATTACATCACATTTTAACTCATTTTCCTAGATGCAAATGATAAATACTAAGCAAAAATATCCACTGCATTATACTTAAATTGCTCAAACATTTATTGTAGTGCGTAACATTGAAAGCAAAAGCAATGTGACAATTTCCAACCAAAGATTTCATTAAGGAATACAGAACAGCCTGAGTAACTCCTTTAAGTGATATTCAGAATGTGTATCCAGTTAATTCAGTACAAACTGCAGTGAAACTGCCGTATTAAAATATGAATAATGAATGTTTGTGCTTGATTGGGAACACATCACCATTTCCTCATTTCATTATTTATGTATTTATTTATTTTACATATATTATTGACAATTAATAAGCAGAACAAATTGTGCATGAAATATTGCATAATGTATCAGCATCTAACCAAATTATGAAACTAAATAAAAATATATGGCTACAGAAGCATCCATGAAAATCAATATTCGCAAATTATCAGAATAAATTATTTGTGTAAATCAACCAAAACCATGTTGATTTTAATTTTAAAACAGACATTAAAGCCAGGTTACCTTAGGGCATGGAACAGAAAGTATGCCTCCGCATCCTATGACTTTAGTATTTTATTAGCACTTGTTAACTTTTTTTTCTTGCAGCAAACATCAAATTTATTCAACAAGACATAAACATTAACATTAAACATTATGTTCTAAAGGAAACTTGCTAACTATGTACAGATAGAACATGCATATAATATGAATGAATAACAAGTAAGAACACTTAAACAATAGATCTTTTATATTCTGATTATAGTGTACAACTTTAAATGAGCTAGAATTGTCCTGGCTTTACTACAGACTAAGAACTGCTATGAACAGTTTCCTCAAGTTCACGTGAGTATTAACCTTTGATGCCTCGTGTGAGGTGGGTATTAGTTTAATCTTGTGTTGGCCTAATGCTATCTTCTTTTACATGCTATGGCTACCTATTTATGTAATCCCCCTTATGATAAATTCCCAGGGGCTCTCCACTCACTAGCAATATATGCTTGTAGTGTTAGTGCCACGTACATGAACCACCTGTCTGGCATAATGAAAGAGAGGCTGGCCACTCGCTGTAGGTTACTTACCCATATCCCAGAGCCTACAGGTACTCTGACTCCTAACCTTTGACTAAGGCAGCCTGTTGCTAAAATTTTGAGCCACAGGATGGGGGAGCCTTCCCCGTAAGCCAGTCCAAGTTATGTAATAAATTTAATGTAATGCATTTTAGAATAAAGTTTAACCATCAAATGTCTGTAACATGCACTTTTATCATATCCTCACTCTACTCAGGTGATTACCTGTGTTGAAATTTTGTATTTGCAGTGAATCACTTTCTTTATCTGTAACTGAATATACAAAGTGCAGGTTTACATTTCTGTCCACAGCAGACTGTCTTGCTCGGATATAGAATAAGCAAAGCATGGCACTAACAAATACCACCCAGGAGATTCCTCTGAGCAAAGTCTGCAGCACCTGTGAAGATCAGCGGTAAGCTCTACCAGAATTCGTTTGTGCAGTAACAGTACTTCTGTGTAAGGTCCATAACTTCTCGCTATCATTTATTCCGCAGCTGTGTCACCTCTCTCATATGTTAACAACATGGCCCATTGTCAGCTCGGTCCATAACTTCTCGCTATCATTTATTCCGCAGCTGTGTCACCTCTCTCATATGTTAACAACATGGCCCATTGTCAGCTCGGTCCATAACTTCTCGCTATCATTTATTCCGCAGCTGTGTCACCTCTCTCATATGTTAACAACATGGCCCATTGTCAGCTCAGTGCATAACTTCTCGCTATCATTTATTCCGCAGCTGTGTCACCTCTCTCATATGTTAACAACATGGCCCATTGTCAGCTCGGTCCATAACTTCTCACTATCATTTATTCCGCAGCTGTGTCACCTCTCTCATATGTTAACAACATGGCCCATTGTCAGCTCAGTCCATAACTTCTCGCTATCATTTATTCCGCAGCTGTGTCACCTCTCTCATATGTTAACAACATGGCCCATTGTCAGCTCAGTGCATAACTTCTCGCTATCATTTATTCCGCAGCTGTGTCACCTCTCTCATATGTTAACAACATGGCCCATTGTCAGCTCAGTGCATAACTTCTCGCTATCATTTATTCCGCAGCTGTGTCACCTCTCTCATATGTTAACAACATGGCCCATTGTCAGCTCAGTGCATAACTTCTCGCTATCATTTATTCCGCAGCTGTGTTACCTCTCTCATATGTTAACAACATGGCCCATTGTCAGCTCAGTGCATAACTTCTCGCTATCATTTATTCCGCAGCTGTGTCACCTCTCTCATATGTTAACAACATGGCCCATTGTCAGCTCGGTCCATAACTTCTCGCTATCATTTATTCCGCAGCTGTGTCACCTCTCTCATATGTTAACAACATGGCCCATTGTCAGCTCAGTGCATAACTTCTCGCTATCATTTATTCCGCAGCTGTGTCACCTCTCTCATATGTTAACAACATGGCCCATTGTCAGCTCAGTCCATAACTTCTCGCTATCATTTATTCCACAGCTGTGTCACCTCTCTCATATGTTAACAACATGGCCCATTGTCAGCTCGGTCCATAACTTCTCGCTATCATTTATTCCACAGCTGTGTCACCTCTCTCATATGTTAACAACATGGCCCATTGTCAGCTCGGTCCATAACTTCTCGCTATCATTTATTCCGCAGCTGTGTCACCTCTCTCATATGTTAACAACATGGCCCATTGTCAGCTCGGTCCATAACTTCTCGCTATCATTTATTCCACAGCTGTGTCACCTCTCTCATATGTTAACAACATGGCCCATTGTCAGCTCGGTCCATAACTTCTCGCTATCATTTATTCCGCAGCTGTGTCACCTCTCTCATATGTTAACAACATGGCCCATTGTCAGCTCGGTCCATAACTTCTCGCTATCATTTATTCTGCAGCTGTGTCACCTCTCTCATATGTTAACAACATGGCCCATTGTCAGCTCTATACTCTTCTAGGTTACAGGGCAGTCCCATTCTTACATCTAATTTCTCACAAATCGTGCATCACACACAGCAGTGCCAGTGACTGGTAAGAGGTCCTAGTAGTAAAAAATCTCTGGAGCATTGCAGAGAGCAGACTGCAAGTGCTGCATACCCTGTAAATTTGTGAGAGTACTTTTTCACAGCGAGAGAAGAGAGACAGAGAGCTGTAAGTCTATGAAATGGACTGCGAAAATCTGTGGTGGAGAAGGAATACACAGAGGGACTTCAGAAGATATGGGAAAGATAAGGATAGAGGACAGGCATTGTCCCATTCTGTTATCAAGCAAATGAGCTGTATATGTTTTGTGATACAAACTCCTTTCATGAACTGGACCACAAGGCACTAACACTTGAAGATAATTGTTTACTTTTCTTTAGAAAGGCAGTTTGGTAAAGAGAGAAAGCAAAATCACACATAGACAATTTTGTACAAATGATATACATGGCAACAGAAACAAATGCATTGTAAAAGTGTGACGTAATGCAACTATAACATTAAAACAAAGTGAAAAGACAAAGTTAAGAGAGACACGTCTTCAAACAGTGAACTTATTATTAAAGTGTAAGTATCTATTTGGACAGAACTTAAGCAACAGGAACATTCACAAGCATAAAAATCAGTTTAAATACTGTTACTGTGACAATGACTTGAGTATTTATGATGGTAATAAGCTGCTTTAAGCATCGTCTCTGTGACATTTACATTTATTGATAGAATCTACTGATGTGGCACCCTGACCCCATGTGCAAACATGGGAAAAAGGGGTTGGGTTGGATGGATGGATGGATAGAAGATGCATTTTCAATTAGTTTGGTTTTGAAATAGGCATTTTGTTTTACATTTTTGACATATGGTTCAACATAGCCAGGGCTATCTTACTGAAAACTTTGCCTCAATTTCCAAGCCACATGTGGAACCTTTTAGTCAAAATGCTTCTTTGTTTGTGATCTTAGGGCATACTATAGGGTTGATATTTCACAGGATCATAGGAGGTTACTAGGCTAATGGTCCTGAGGCCCTTACAAGCCTAGCCAAGAGTTTATCCCCAAAAAGAAACCTCAGTCAGCAACTGTCATCCCTGTCAATAAGGGACACAGTTCTAACTGTCAGGCTTATGAGAATAGTAGCCCCAATGTAATAATTTATTAATCAGCCAAGAATGTTGCAGGATGGCTTGAGGTGCCACATGGTGACATCTGACGTGATGTAGTGAGAGGCACTGTTGTTCAAACAGATCCAAAAGTGAGTTAAATCTGCAAAACTCATTGAGAGCTGTTTGGAGTGTAGTGTGATAATAGGATGTGCATATTGCAGTTTAGGAACTACGTGGTCTAATCCAGGAGGACTTTCTGCATCAAATGGTAGGAGGATGGTAAGATTATTAGATCTATTAGCAACATCTGTTTCACATTTTTGAAAACTACCTAGATTTTAGCATTGAGTTTAAGAATGTCCTTTTCAGCAGATTAATATGCAGATTACTTAACCCTTGAAACCATTGCACTGTGGTGGTGCTGTTTAACAACAGGATACAATGATTAATAACAACATATAATTCAATCTGTATAATATAGGATTACAAGTAACATATTTTAAGTTTTTTGCATTGCATCTTTAGTATCTGCATAAGTATAACTGCACACACACAGACATACGCACATGCACACACACATACACGTGTGTGCGTGTATACATGTATGTACATAATGTGTACATACATGTGTATGTGGGCATATACCCTATGGGGTATGTAGGACTGCAGTTTTGTGGCACTCTCAGAGGAGGCTCCACAGCTGTTGTGAGTGGAGAAGGCTACATCCCCTGTCTTATATAATGTCGAGTCAGAGAGAAAGGGGAAAGAGAGAGAACGAGAGCAGAGAGATGTGAACCTTAGTGGCAGAGAGAAAATACCGCAGAGAGCCGTCATCATAAAGAGAGTAGTCTCTCAAGTGGGCGAAGGACTGAGACTCAGACTGGAGGCTTGTTATGGAAGAACGTTTTAGAATCTGAGTTCTGGAAGACTTAAACCGATTATTTGGAACTGCTGCATCATGGGCATTTCTGAGAAACTTTAAAACAAAAATACCTTGAGTTTTGAGTTGCCTGCCTAAAGTGAAATATGAGTTTCTGGCATAATGAATTTTACAGACATACATACATACTTACATACATACAGACATACAAATATTTGTTCTCATGATAAGTGTCCAGGCTATTCTTAAAAATGTCTTCTTTAATGTAATTTGATAGTCTATCATATGCACCAGCTGCTCTGTCAGAGACCCGATTAGCACACCTCTCATTCCTATAGAACCTTCTACGCAGGTTGTCTGAGGATTCTCTTCTACTTTTTGAGGGCCCCAAACATTTCCAGAGGTAGTTGTCTCTAAACATCCTACATACCTGAATACGGTCTCCTCTTAAATATCTATATTAGACACTGTGCAAGTCCAGATATTTTAGTCTTTAATAATAACTTAAATTTTCACATCCATGGATGTCCTTGGTATATTTTCTGTGTACTTTTTCCAGTTTACTCATGCTTGTTTTCTTTTAGGGTTTCCATATTCCATTCCATATCTTTCTGAAGAGGTTTTGTCAATTAAAATAGAATGAAAGTGCTTAATAAGTTATGATTCTTTCCTCCTAGAAAACACAATGTGTTTTGGTTTCTTCAAGGGCAGGTTATCCCTACTCAACCTGGTGGACTTCTTTGTGAGAATGTCATCAAAAGCAATGAATGAGGGCAAAATGGTTCACACTGCCTACCTTGACCTGGCCAAGGCATTTGACATAATACCCCAATCGGGCATTGTTGATAAACTCAAGTGGTTAGGTACAAACCCTTATGTAATTCGATGGATAGCCATTGTGTCTGTGACATTTACATTCATTGATATAGTCTGCTGATGTGCCATGGGAAGTCTACAAAGAGGCAGGTCACAAGCTCCTGTTATGTTTTCCTTTTGGCATTTACTTCTCTGAATCAAGCCCAGTGTTGATGGCCTCTGGTGGCTAAATTTGCAGATGATTGCAAATTAGGAGCTCTCATTGAATCACCCTCTGACACAAATGTTCTCCAGGTAGGGCTGACACAATCAAACAACTGATGCCAAAGCCATGGACTAAAACTAAATGACAAGAAATTCATAATAGTTTCCTTCAGGCAGTCATCCACCCCTGGTAACTATCATACTGACCACGCACCCCTAAGAGTTGACTTAGTAGTCAGGGACTTAGGGACATGCATAGACAGTAGTCTAGCCTTTGACCATCTTGTGTCTACAGTAGTGAGGAAATCGTTTTATGTTGTGCAATTTATAAACAAAGGTATGGCATCTAGGTCCAAGGAAGTCATTGTTCCACTATATTCAGCATTCATCAGACCTATCATTGAGTACCATGTCTCCTTTGCTATCTACCTAATAGGCATAGCCAACAATTGGAATGCTCACTGAGGTTCCTCACTAAAAGAATACAGGGAGTAAGTACATGTCCAATGCAGACCGCCTCAGAGCCCTATCCCTATATAAGTCTCCTACAGGCTGTTAAGGGTAGATCTATGCCTGGCATACAAAGCATTTTCAGACCCCATTCTGATGGACCTCCTGCATATCCGCAAAACAAACAGCATGAGAATTACTTGTTCTAAAGACTTAAACCTTGTCCGTGATATAAATGGGACCTGCTGGAGAGACAATTATTTATACAAAGACTACCCCTTCTCTGGAACAGGCTCCCCATCCATGTGAAGCAGAGTTCCTCCCTAAATCAATTCAAGTGTAACTTGGGCAATTGGATTGGGAACAGGAAATGTGGCCCTGGGTTGGTGCCTACATCTCTAATGGACACAGGCAACCTGTAAATGGTTCATCTTTCAGGCCCCTGCTTGTAAATGTTTTACCTTCCAAGCCCTTTCTTACACTTCTCAAGAGTACCAGAACTTGTCAGGGATTTGGGATGCATGGCTAGGCCTAAAAGGCCTTTGTAGTCGTTAGCCTAGTATGAAGCTATGTTTTCAGTCAGTTCTTTTGGTTTGAAGGTTTCCATATTGTTATTCCATGCTGAAGTTTGTGTCTAATGTAATTAACAAACAGTGACTTCATCATTTCTGAATTTCTAGACTTTATAAATCTTTTTACATAACCTAATGTTCTATAACTATCATTAACCAATTGGTAGATATGATTGGAAAAACCTGAAGATGGATCTACCAATATACCTAGGTCCTTAAATGAATCTACAGTTTCAATCACTGTATGCTGTATTAAATATTCACCTTTCAATTTATGTCTTCCAAAACTCATATGCTTAGTTTTTCATGTATTTATCAAGATATTATTCTTCTGTGCCCAAATGGTCAATTTAGTCAAGTTCTTTTGCAGACATACCCTATCTGTAACACACATAATCAGTTTACCTAGTTTCAAGTCATCTGCATACAGACTGAAGAAATACCTTAGATAAAAAAGATAGGCCTGAAAGATACAATCTAAACAAGTATGGGCCTAGTACAGAGCCCTGTAGGACACCTTGACTGTAACCTTGAATTTCACCTGTCCAGTTACTGTATTATACTTGCCATGTCCTATATGTAAGCCATACAGCTATCCATCTTATCAATAGTACATCAATGGCTAGTTGTTCAAATTTATTGATCAGGGTTTTGTATATGATTTTAATTAGAAATGATTTTACGGTACTCTGGTAGCATTATACTGTACAAGATCACTGTAAATAAAGAGCACTGTAACACCGCTGGGACTCTACAGAGTGGGTTCTGATATTACACTGTTGGGGAATGTGGACAAAGTATGGCACAGTTACATCAAACCGTAATATATTCTGATCCTTAGCTCACCTTTTGCAAGTGCAGTCCCACTGTGAGTTGACCTGTAAAGACTTAGACGTGAGTATGTGCTTCTTGAAGAATTTTTTTTTTTGCAAACTGTGATTTCTGGTTAGTTACTGTGACTCTAATAATGGTGAAATTCAAAGTGCATTGTTAACTGAATTCTTAACTGAATGCTAAGCAGAGTGTAGGGCTTCTTTTTTCAATGTCCAGAGGCAGAGAGAGGAGGAAATAGAGGCAGTGCAAACTAACTCAGAGAAAGAAGTAAGTGCAATTACTTGTTAAATCAAGTATAAAAGATGTGTATGACATGTCAAACAGTGGCAGCATTGTGAAGTGTTTTGGCAAAATTATATGAAATAACTAGATGGTTGCTCACCAAGAAATGTATAATTAATGCACTAAAGCTGTTGGAAAAAAATGTTCTTTTCATGTACTGAAGAAAGAAATTACTGTGGGAAGTAGCAAGCATGTTATGATTTTGCTGGGAGTGTGGAAATCCTGGACCTGGCAGTCTATACCTGGTGTAATACAGTGGCAGTCCTGCAGGACAAACATAAAACTAGATGTAGGATATACCATATAGTAGAACTATAAAGTGTTGTGGTGGCAAATAACCTGTAGTCTGAGGGAATGCTGTAGAATTCAATTCAGTTCTGTTCAATTCAACTTTATTGTCATATGTGTTAGACACAGCGTCACATAATACAATGAAAGTCTTATTTTGCAAATCCTCCAGCAACATATAAAAACATGACAAAAATTCCCCTAAGTAAATGCATAGTTTGAAAAAATACCCTAGGATTCAGATTGAAAGGATTAATAGGATGCAGAGGCCTACCTTTGAAGGCTTCTAAGGTTTTTTGACTCATAGATTTGTCTGCTACTGAGATTTTCTGTTTGTGGGGCCTCAGCATGAAGACCTGCCTTGTGGGTGAAGTTGCCTGCTAATGCAGCCAGTAGTCCAGGGGAGTGGCTAATGCTGACAGATATGATTAATAAGAGATAAAGCGAATTGGTGAGAGAAAAAACAAAACTGCTGTCAGAACACACCACCCTAAATAAAACATACATGAAGAAATATAAAATGCATTAAACAGAGTGAATTATCTTGATCTGACTGTTGCATAGCATGAGAGCAAACATGAAAAAGCATGAGAAGAAACTGTAAAACACCACAGAGAAATCTGAGCTCAGAAAAAGGAACACATTACGACATTTGTCTGAAAACTAGCAGGAAAACAAAATATGTTAATGTGAACACTGGAGGGAGTATTCTTACAGCAGAGAAGTGTGCACAACATTAGGTGATCATGGTGCTATGTCTGTTTCCAAGTCAGACATACTGACAGATAGTACCTACATGCAAGGAACTCATTGTCCAGCTAAAATGGGATCTGACTGGTCAATCATACTCATCTTTGCAGGTCTGAGCTAAGGTGGGACATTTGATACAGTGCCCCCAAGTAATTACTGTGGGGTGTGTGGAGCTGCGATTTTGTGACAGTGTTGGAGTAATATCCACACTCGCCCTTAGTGGAGAAGGCCACACCACCTTCTGATCAAAGGGAAGTTCAGAGACAGAGAGATAGAGAGAGAGAGAGAGAGAGAGAGAGAGAGAGAGATGCGCCTTCCTAGCAGAGAGAGGAAGTACTACATAAAGACATTTTTGTAAAGACAGAAGTTAGTCCATTGAGTTGGAAAGAGAGTGACACTCAGAGTAGAAACTCTGGGTAGATTTTCTGTGGATGAACTTTGTGAAAGCTGAGGTCCGGAAGACGTAGGTAGCTTATTTGGATCTGTTGCATCATGGACATTTATGAGAAACGTAAAAAAATGAACTGCGAGCTATTTTCCTGAATTGTTTGTTTAAAGTGAAATGTGAGTTTAATGTAGAATTTATTTCACTTATTAGAAAAATCCTTTTGAGATGGTATGATATCAATGTAAATAAAAAGGATTGTAGCCACACCATAAGTCTACTGAGAAGTAGCTAATATTACAGTACAATTGTGTGTATGTATGTACGTATGTGTGTATGCATATGTTTGTGTATGTATGTATGTATATATGTATATATATATATATATATATATATATATATATATATATATATATATATATAGATATAGATATAGATATGTGTGTCTATATCCATATCTATATCTATATCTTTCTCTCTATCTATCTATATTGGTATACATATGGGATAGCACGTATAGTTGCCATGGGTCAATAACATTTTGACCTCTAGTAGACTCTTTCACTATATGATCCAGGCAATTGTTGTTTATGAAATCAAGGAATTTTGGGGCATAGTCTACATCTGAGATATATGTATCCCAGTTTATCAACTGGTAGTTAAAGTCTCCCAAGATGATGGAGTTTTGTGAATATGAAGTTCATACAATGTATTTCAACAACTGGGCATGATGTTTAGTACAACAGAAGGGAGTCTTATACCATGGTATGATCTAACAGTTGGTTTGATTTAGGTTGAGATGAATCTCAATACATTCAGTTTCTGGGTCTCTGGGAATCCATCTTGAGCTAAGGTGTTTTTTAACAAATGCAGACATTCCCCCACAGTTTCCATTGAGTCTAAAGGCATGTGAGGCTCAAAACCCTGGTACAGAGGGGTCATTCTGCACATTTAAACCTGGTTTCAGTAATAATACAAAGATGAACATGCAGGAAATGCAAGAGAGCTTCAAGGTCAGTCAATTTATTTAGTCTCCTATCATTGGGCATCATCACACGGATATTGTTCAGTGAGTTGTTTGTAAGGCTGGAAGATCCATTAGCTGAACTTTGCCTAAAACAGACACTATGGGGATAGTAAAGGCTTTAATCAGTATGAAGAAGCATTGGAAAGAGACAAGTAAGCCATTCTTGGCCAATTAAGTGGGGGCTGAGAAGCAATTTATTCCATTGTGCATACTGGATGGATGGATGGATGGATGCATGCATGGATGGATGGATGGATGCATGCATGAATGGTTGGATGCATGGATAGATGGATTATGCTCATATATATTCCTGCTTATCTTTTTCATTAATTAGGTAGTTCCACAGGTCCACATGGGACTGCAGCCCTTTTTTGTGGAGAACTGTGGATAACAGTTTCAGGCTATATTAGAGCTGGAAGATGGACAAGAATTAAGCAGAGATTAGATGTTGGATGTATGCCATTGTCTTTGGCACACTAGATAAAACAATAAGTACATAGTATGCATTTAAACTTTGTACATATGGAGCAGTGACATCAACTCAGGACATATCATTGACTCAGGGATTCAGATATATGTTGTGCGCTACTTCCTCAGCATTATCTAATTCAACACAGGGACTGTTTCCATAGGCTACTTTGAAATCATCTGGATCAGAATTACACAAATATTCCAGATACAGACATGTATTAGAACTTGTTTAGTGGAGTCCAAGGTCCAACAATTGTTGGCAAGTTGTTTAAGGATAACAATGATAGCAACTCAGAATATTGCATAGATGGGCTATTTTTTATTTTCTTACTTTTAATTGGCAAGCTTAGTCTCATTAGGCATGACTTCTTTTCAATGGACAGCTAAGGTTGTATTCATAGACTAATGGTAATTTGCCCAGAAAGTCTTTGAAATCGCTATACTCTGTACAGTAAGTGTCATGAGATATTTTACATCCATCTGATTTACAATCAACATGCCAGTTCAGGCAGATGGGACATAGTTCTGATATCTCATCTGAAAGAAGGCACCTCACGAGTGCACTGTAGTCTCAGTACAAACTTCCAAGTATTCTACCTAAATGTTGTACTAACTACAGTGATACTGCTTCATGAGGTGACATAAATGTTGTACTAACTACAGTGATACTGCTTCATGAGGTGACATAAATGTACTAACTACAGTGATACTGCTTCATGAAGGTGACATAAATGTACTAACTACAGTGATACTGCTTCATGAGGTGACATAAACGTATTAACTACAGTGATGCTGCTTCATAAAGTGACATAAATATTGTACTAACTACAGTGATACTGCTTCATGAAGGTGACATTATTGTACTAACTACAGTGATACTGCTTCATGAAGGTGACATAAATGTTGTACTAATTACAGTGATACTGCTTCATGAGGGTACATAAATGTACTAACTACAGTGATACTGCTTCATGAAGGTGACATAAATGTTGTACTAACTACAGTAATACTGCTTCATGGGTGACATAAATGTACTAACTACAGTGATACTGCTTCATGATGGTGACATAAATGTACTAACTACAGTGATACTGCTTCATGAGGTGACATAAATGTACTAACTACAGTGATACTGCTCCATGAAGTGACATAAATGTACTAACTACAGTGATACTGCTTCATGAAGGTGACATAAATGCACTAACTACAGTGTTACTGCTTCATGAAGTGACGTAAATGTACTAACTACAGTGATACTGCTTCATGAAGGTGACATAAATGTACTAAATACAGTGATACTGCTTCATGAGGTGACATAAATGCATTAACTACAGTGATGCCGCTTCATGAAGGTGACATAAATGTACTAACTACAGATATACTGCTTCATGAGGTGACATAAACTTATTCACTACAGTGATACTGCTTCATGAAGGTGACATAAATGTACTAACTACAGTGATACTGCTTCATGAGGTGACATAAATGTACTAGCTACAGTGATACTGCTTCATGAAGGTGACATAAATGTACTAACTACAGTGATACTGCTTCATGAAGGTGACATAAATGTTTTGCTAATTACAGTGATACTGCTTCATGAAGGTGACATACACGTATTAACTACAGTGATATTGCTTCATGAGGGTACATAAATGTACTAACTACAATGATATTGCTTCATGAAGGTGACATAAATGTTGTACTAGCTACAGTGATACTGCTTCATGAAGTTGACATAAATGTTGTACTAACTACAGTGATACTGCTTCATGAGGTGACATAACTACAGTGATACCGATTCACGAGAGTACATAAATGTACTAACTACAGTGGTACTGCTTCATGAAGGTACATAAATGCACTAACTACAGTGATACTGCTTCATGAGGTGACAAACTTATTAACTACAGTGATACTGCTTCATGAAGGTGACATAAATGTTGTACTAACTACAGAGATACTGCTTCATGAGGTGACATAAATGTTGTACTAGCTACAGTGATACTGCTTCATGAAGGTGACATAAATGTTGTACTAACTACAGTGATACTGCTTCATGAAGGTGACATAAATGTACTAACTACAGTGATACTGCTTCATGAGGTGACATAAATTTTGTACTAACTACAGTGATACTGCTTCATGAGGTGACATAAATTTTGTACTAGCTACAGGGATACTGCTTCATGAAGGTGACATAAATGTTTTACTAATTACAGTGATACTGCTTCATGAATGTGACATAAAAATATTAACTACAGTGAATGAGGGTAGATAAATGTAATAACTACAATGATATTGCTTCAAGAAGGTGACATAAATGTTGTACTAACTACAGTGATACTGCTTCATGAAGTTGACATAAATGTACTAACTACAGTGATACTACTTCATGAGGTGACATAACTACAGTGATACTGCTTCACTAGAGTACATAAATGTACTAACTACAGTGATACTGCTTCATGAGGGTACATAAATGTACTAATTACAGTGATACTGCTTCATGAGGTGACATAAACATATTAACTACAGTGATACTGCTTCATGAGTGTACATAAATGTTGTACTAACTACAGTGATACTGCTTCATGAGGTGACATAAATGTTGTACTAACTACAGTGATACTGCTTCATGAAGGTGACATAAATGTTGTACTAACTACAGTGATACTGCTTCATGAGGTGACATAAATGTTGTACTAACTACAGTGATACTGCTTCATGACGGTGACATAAATGTTGTACTAACTACAGTGATACTGCTTCATGAGGTGACATAAACGTATTGACTACAATGATACTGCTCCATGAAGGTGACATAAATGTACTAACTACAGTGATACTGCTTCATGAAGGTAACACAAATGTACTAACTACAGTGACACTGCTTCCTGAAGGTGACATTTGTACTAACTACAGTGATACTGCTTCATGAAGGAGACATAAATGCTGTACTATCAACAGTGGTCTGCTTCATTAAGGTGACATAAATGTATTAACTACAGAAATACTGCTTCATAAAGGAGGCATAAATGTACTAACTACAGTGATACTGCTTCATGAGGGTACATAAATGTACTAACTGCAGTGATACTGTTTCATGAGGTGACATAAACATATTAACTACAGTGATACTGCTTCATGAAGTGACATAAATGTACTAACTACAGTAATACTGCTTCATGAGGTGACATAAACATATTAACTACAGTGATACTGCTTCATGAAGGTGACATAAATGTACTAACTACAGTGACACTACTTCATGAAGGTGACATAAATGTTTTACTAATTACAGTGATACTGCTTCATGAGGTGAAATAAATGTATTAAATACAGTGATACTGCTTAATGAAGGTGATATAAATGTACTAACAACAGTGATACTGCTTCATGAAGGTGACATAAATGTACTAACAACAGTGATACTGCTTCATGAAGGTGACATAAATGTACTAAGTACAGTGATACTGCTTCATGAGGTGACATAAACGTATTAACTACAGTAATACTGCTTCACGAGGTGACATAAACATACTAACTACAGTGATACTGCTTCATGAAGGTGACATAAATGTTTTAGTAACTACAGTGATACTGCTTCATGAAGGTGACATAAATGTACTAACAACAGTGGTACTGCTTCATAAAGGTGACATAAATGTACTAACTACAGTGATACTGCTTCATGAAGGTGACATAATTGTACAAACTGCAGTGATACTGTTTCATGAGGTGACATAAACGTATTAACTACAGTGATGCTGCTTCATAAGGTGACATAAATATTGTACTAACTACAGTGATACTGCTTCATGAAGGTGACATTAATGTACTAACTACAGTGATACTGCTTCATGAAGGTGACATAAAGGTTGTACTAACTACAGTGATACTGCTTCATGAGGTGACATAAATGTACTAACTACAGTGATACTGCTTCATGAAGGTTACATAAATCTACTAACTACAGTGATACTGCTTCATGAAGATGACCTAAATGTTGAACTAACTACATTGATACTTCTTCATGAAGGTGACATAAACGTACTAACTACAGTGATACTGCTTCATGAAGGTGACATAAATGTACTAACTACAGTGATACTGTTTCATGAGGTGACATAAATGTATTAACAACAGTGATGCTGCTTCATGAAGTGACATAAATGTACTAACTACGGTGATACTGCTTCATGAAGGTGACATCAATGTGCTAACTACAGTGATACTGCTTCGTGAGGTGACAAACATATTAACAACAGTGATGCTGCTTCATGAAGGTGACATAAAGGTTGCACTAACTACAGTGATACTACTTCATGAAGGTGACATAAATGTTGTACTAACTACAGTGATACTGCTTCATGAAGGTGACCTAAATGTACTAACTACAGTAATACTGCTTCATGAAGGTGACATAAAGGTTGTACTAACTACAGTAATACTGTTTCATGAAGGTGACATAAACATACTAACTACAGTGATACTGCTTCATGAAGGTGACATAAATGTTGTACTAACTACAGTGATACTGCTTCATGAAGGTGACATAAAGGTTGTACTAACTACAGTAATACTGTTTCATGAAGGTGACATAAACATACTAACTACAGTGATACTGTTTCATGAAGGTGACATAAATGTACTAACTACAGTGATACTGCTTCATTAGGTAACATAAATGTTGTACTAACTACAGTGATACTGCTTCATGAGATGAGATAAACGTAGTATCTACAGTGATACTGCTTCATGAAGGTGACATACACGTACTAACTACAGTGATACTGCTTCACGAGGTGACATAAATGTACTAACTACAGTGATACTGCTTCATGAAGGTGACATAAATGTACTATCTACAGTGATACTGCTTCATAAGATGACATAAATGTTGTACTAACTGCAGTGATACTGCTTCATGAGGTGACATAAATGCTGTACTAACTACAGTGATACTGCTTCATGAAGGTGACATAAAGGTTGTACTAACTACAGTAATACTGTTTCATGAAGGTGACATAAACATACTAACTACAGTGATACTGCTTCATGAAGGTGACATAAAGGTTGTACTAACTACAGTAATACTGTTTCATGAAGTGACATAAACATACTAACTACAGTGATACTGCTTCATGAGGTGACATAAATATTATACTAATTGCAATGATACTGCTTCATGAGGTGACATAAACATACTAATTACAGTGATACTGCTTCATTAGGTGACATAAACGTTGTACTAACTACATTGATACTGCTTCATGAGATGAGATAAACGTAGTATCTACAGTGATACTGCTTCATGAAGGTGACATAAACGTACTAACTACAGCTATACTGCTTCATGAGGTGACATAAACGTACTAACTACAGTGATACTGCTTCACGAGGTGACATAAATGTACTAACTACAGTGATACTGCTTCATGAAGGTGACATAAATGTACTATCTACAGTGATACTGCTTCATGAGATGACATAAACGTTGTACTAACTGCAGTGATACTGCTTCATGAGGTGACATAAATGCTGTACTAATTACAGTGATACTGCTTCACGAAGGTGACATAAACGTAATATCTACACTGATACTGCTTCATGAGATGGCATAAACATATTAACTACAGTGATACTGCTTCATCAAGGTGACATAAACCTACTAACTATAGTGATACTGCTTCAGCTTCATGATGAAGGTGACATGAATGTTGTACTAACTACAGTGATACTGCTTCATGAGGTCACATAAACATACTAACTACAGTGATACTGCTTCATGCAGGTGACGTAAACATACTACCTACAGTGATACTGCTTCATGAGGTGACATAAACGTTGTACTAGCTACAGTGATACTGCTTCATGAGGTGACATAAACATACTATCTATAGTGATACTGCTTCATGAGATGACATAAACATACTAACTACAGTGATACTGCTTCATGAGGTGACATAAACATACTAACTACAGTGATACTGCTTCATGAGATGACATAAACGTACTAACTACACTGATACTGCTTCATGAGATGACATAAACGTACTAACTACAGTGATACTGCTTCATGAGGGTACATAAATGTTATACTAACTACAGTGATACTGCTTCATGAAGGTGACATAAACGTACTAAGTACAGTGATACTGCTTCATGAGGTGACATAAACCTACTAACTACAATTAAACTGCTTCATGGAGGTGACATTAGGTCATTAGCTATCAAATATTGAGGGCTCCATTATTTCAGATAATTCATGTTAGGAAGGACACAAGAAGAGGGAAGATCTTAAGGAGAGTCATTGTGAGAAGGATGGCATCACAGTTTCAGAGAACATGATCATAGAGGTGATGCTGAGTGTTTTAAAGAAGAACAGTTTCAATTTAGACATGCTACTACAGTGGACAAATTTCAGCAACTGCTTTGTAGTTCAGAAAACAAAGATAAAGAATGTATTTCTCTGTTGAAACAGATTTCTTTTAGCAATTGTGAGATTTGCCTTAAGTCCAGCAGACACAAACCCAGACTTATTAATGGCTTGCACCTGGCTTCTATGTGTAATCACACAGTTACTATGGATATAGACAATCTTGAACCTGGCAATTTATACTTTCATGTCATCAAACAATTCACACAATTCAGTAATACATTACTTGGTAATCAGTTTGCAGACATTACATGCCAATAATCCATACTCTAAAGTTCCCTCCTGCCTCAGGGAGGGCAGAAACAAAATACACCCATGGAGAATTTGAGGCTGCTCTTCCAATTATCTAGGTTTACATTAAATCTGGCATGGGTGTTATTCTGTTGATCTTCTTAATATTTAATGGAGGTTTGTTCCAACAGTGGGGGAATACACTGAGATATGAGTCAATCACACCAATATGCTTTATCTTTTGTGGAGGGTTTAGTTTTTTTAACCATATTTGGAATTAACCATATATTTGAGGAAACAATTGTTCTGCATAGGAATAGGAGGTCAAAGAAGGTTGAATCTTTTCTAGCTGTAAAGGTTAGATACAGAGCTCCACAGAGGAGTCTTTAAAAGACTGAGTACAGAGTGGGGGCTGCCAGTCTGTCCTAGTTACTAAGATTTTGGAAGCCACTGATCTTGTTAGTTATGAATCTCTGAGATCTCTCAAGTTGAGTGGTAGGTTTAGATGGATGGACTTCAAAATATCAAAGTGCAAATGCATTGAATTAAAATATATAGATACAAAAGGGCTGAAACACGGAATAACGAAAAAACAAAATAACAGAACTCATGTTTTTTGCAGGAGGTCTTTCCCCACTGCTAATTATGTATACCAGCTTTGACGTGGCTCTATAGTGGGGAAAGGGCAAATGCACTGATCTCCACTATTTGTAATCTCCCACAAAATTAATGACATCGGAAGTGATCAAATGAGTTTTAATCACTCCTGCTGGCTGAAAAACATTTGATATAGCCAGAATGTGAAAGCCTTAGTAAGATAGTTACAGACGGTGGCGGCTCATGCTATTGGGCTGCAGGACTGCAGGACTGCAGCCCCCCAGCTGTAAAACAAAAAGAAAAGAAAAGAAAAAAGAAAATAAAAGAAAAGAAAAAAGAAAAAAAGAAAAACAAACAGGAGTCGCGGAACATCGTGCATGCACACTCGCGGCATTTCCCGATATCCGGACTGCTGGTGAACTGGTCTGGAGCATGTGCACAGAATCCAAACTGTCTCACCAGCAGTCCGGAGTAGGAAGACAAGCATTCAGCAGCAATATCCCAGAAGTCTATGCAGTTACAACTGCATAGACTGGAAGGGGATTGGACTGCAATGTCCGCAGGCTGGGTAGCACCCAGCTTGCTCTCACGGGAAGGACTTGTTCTGTGTGGGCTTTTGGATGTTACTGACATCATTTTATGGATGTTTGGAACTGCAGGAAGGAATATCTCAGCGCGGGTTTCTACGGACATTAGGAAGAACTGCAGGAAGGAATATATGGGTTTACTGACTTTAAGGTATGGAATTGTATTTGAGCTGTGTGTGTGGAATATTTGGGTTTAATGACTTTAAGGTATGGAACTGTGTGTGTGTGTGTGTGTGTGTGTGTGTAATATTTGGGTTTACTGACTTTAAGGTATGGAACTGTGTGTGTGGAATATTTGGGTTTACTGACTTTAAGGTATGGAACTGTGTGTGTGGAATATTTGGGTTTATTTATTTATATTATTTATCTATTTACATTTGTTGACTGGGAGTATCCGACTGGATGTAGGTCCATTTTCGACGGAGGCCTGGGGAGAAAAGCTCCACAGTTAAAATATACAGGCAGTAGTTACATTGGATTTACATAGCAATTAACAATTTGATTAACATAGCAATTAACAATTACAAACATAGTTACAGATGAAGCATAGTACATCAGTAGACATCTAAAATCTTTATCTGTGAAGTACATAACAGACATTAACAATTGTTACAATAAGAAGTTCCTGCTGTATAATAAGTAGTAGACTTATGAGCATCCGAGCTTGCTATAATCAAGGTAGTTAGTGGGGTGGAAAGAAAGTTAGTGGGTGGATGATATTAGAGTGGGAGTTGCAAGGGCATAGCCAGCATGTTTTTAGGTGAGCTTTTAGTAAAGTTTTGATGTGGGTGCATGATGGTATGGAGGTAATTGTTGGTGGGAGGGAGTTCCATAATTTGGCTATGGCACAAGAGAATAGTGCTTCACCAGCAGAGTTATTGGCTTTAGTGACCTGCAAGTGATTTTGTTGCTGGATCTTAGTGGTCTGGTAGTGCGATAGGGTTGGAGTAGATTCTGGAGGGATGGGACATTTAGTGGATGGTTTACTAGTTTGTGGGCGAGTGTAAGTTGATACCATTGAAGGAGGTGAGGGAGTTCAAGCCAGCCCAGTTCAGCAAGTGAAAGACAGTGGTGACTACGGTAGGATGCCCCTGTGGCGAATTTGGCGATTTTGTTGTAGCAGGTCTCTAGCTTGTTTAGATCGCATTGCCTTAGGTTGGTATACAGTGGAGAGGTGAAATCTTTGATGCTTTGGTGAGAAGTTGCTTATTTCTGTATAATGCTCCTAGTTTTTTGTGGACTTTTTTATGGTCATGGATATGTGAATGTCAAATTTTAGTTTATTGTCTATTTCCACTCCTAGCAATTTGGTGTGTTCTGTTGGGTGTATAGTGTTGTTTTTTGCTGTGATGTTAAAGTAAGAGTTGTTTTGAGTATGTTTTGGTGGGTTGGAAGATGAGTAGTTTAGTTTTGTTTGGGTTGAGTATTAATTGGGCATTGGATAACCAAGTTTCAACAGAGGAAAAGGCTTCCTGTGTGACTTTTTGCAGTTTGGGTAGGGACTGGGCTGAGCAGATGATTTATTTATTTTATTTTATTTTATTTTATTTTACATTTGTTAACCGGGCTAGTCTGGCTGGATACATGTCCATTTTCAGCAGAGGTTGAGTCATCTGTGTATTGTATGAGTGTGCCATGTTTGGTGGCAGAGGCTAGATTATTGGTGAAAATAGAGAAGTGTAGGGGTCCAAAGATGGATCGAACCCCTATAGAGACAGGTAGTTGGGGAGATATGTCATTCTGCCATACAACGGATTGATGGTGGTCAGACAGGTAACTCTGGAACCAATTGGTGACTGATTGAGAGAAGGATAGATTACTGAGGACAGAGATGAGTTGTTTATGTGGGACCATGTTGAATGCTTTAGATAGGTCTAGGAAAGTAGCAGAAGAGAGATATCCATTGTTTTTATGCTGAAGGATAGTGCTAGTAAAGGAGAGTACGGCAGTGGTGGTGCTATGGTTTGGTCGGAAACCATGCTGAGTATTGGGAAGGAGGTAGTTAGTAAGGAGGTAGTTTGAGACCTGAGAGTGAATGCATCTCTCTAATATTTTGGAGAGTGGAGAGAGAATAGCTATGGGGTGGTAATTGGTAAGCTCTGTGGAGGGGCCACCTTTGTGGAGGGGAATTATATGTGATACTTTCCATAGTGTGGGAATGTAGCTTTCTGACCGAGATCGGTTAATCAAGATGGATACTGGGTAGGCCAGAGCATCAGCTGCAATTTATAGGTATTCACTTGGGAGGTTGTCTGCTGCTAATTTGGTGGGCTTAAGTTTAGTTAAGAGTTTTTATGTTGGAGGTAGGTACAGGGGAAAAAGAGAAGGCAGTGGGGAGATTACTAGTTGAAGGTGTGGGTTGGAGGGGAGGGGGGGGTTGTGTTGTTTAGCTAGTGATAGTATGGTTAGTGAGAAGTATGTGTTGAATGAGGTAGCAATATTTTCGGAGGAGTGAGAGATGTTAGGAGGAAGGGTACTGACTTTACCTGGGTGGAGGATGGAGTTTATGGAGGACTAGAATTTTTTGGGGCTGTGTTGGGAGGAGTCTAGAGCAGACTGGTAGTATTGGAATTTGTCCTGTTTTATTAGCTTTTTGACTCTATTGCGTAGTTCTAGGAATTTCTGTCTAGTTGAGGGGGGTTTGGTTTTGTGCCAGTGCTCCCAGGCTTTATCCCTGTTTTTCATTTCTGACTTAATGTTTTTTTGTAGCCATGGAGAGGGTTGTGCTTTGGTTCTAGAAAGTCTTACGGGGCATGGTAATTAATGACGCTCAGGAAGGTAGTATTAAAAAATTCAACTGCGTCATCAAGACTGAGGTACTTTAGAAGATGCCAGTTACATTCTTTGAGGGATGAGATGAATGTGAGTGGGTTAAAGTTTAGTTTTTTACGTATTTGACAGTAGATGACAAGTTTAGCTTGGTATAGGTATTTTTTGAGTAGGAATGTTGGGGAGTGATCACTGAGGCCATCTGATAAGCAGCCTGTTATATATGACTGGGGGCTCTTATTGACTAGTATCCAATCCAGGGTAGTGTGCTTGTTGGAATTTTTATTTATCCTGGTTGGCAACTGGACTAGTTGGGTGAAGTCATGAAGGTTTACATGACTTTAAGGTATGGAACTGTGTGTGTGTGTGTGTGTGTGTGTGTGTGTGTGTGTGTGTGTGTGTGTGTGTGTGTGTGTGTAATGCCCCAGTTACTATATGGTGGAGGGTAGAGAATCAGGCTTGAACCCTGTATCTTGGGCCCAGGTGGCAAGAGCCTGAATTCCCTACCCACCACCATTTGTAAAAAAATTGCAGAATTTTGCCTTATATTTGTTCTGTTCTGTTCCTCATCAAATCTGTGGTTTCTGTATTTTTGTGTCTTTACACTGTCAGTAGTGCAGTGGTGCAGTGGTAGCATTGTTGCCTGACAGGTAAAGGTTCTCTGGTTTGATTCTTGGCTGGGGTGCCTTCTGTGTGAAGTCTGCATGTCCTCCCTGTGTTTGTGTGGGTTTCCTCTGGGTGCTCTGCTGTCCTCCCATCTTACAAAGACATGTGTCTGGAGTATTTCTCCCTGGGCCTCTGCTGAAAACTGGCTTTTGTTCCAAGTCAGACTTTCCTGGTTAACAAATGTTAAATAAATAAAAATGACAAGCATTTGAATTTCAGACTTCATATTCTTCAGAAAGTATATGGTAACACAAAACCGTTTATTCTAGCAATTTTCTAAGTTTATAAGATGGATATTTGAAATTTGTCCCTATTTTTAGGACTGTATCCCCCCATTATTGGCTTTGTCCAGGTTTTTTGTGCTAAGGTTGAGAGCTATGGTAAGAACCGAATTCACTGAATATGTTTGGGGGCTGTATTCCCCCATTACTGGTTTTGTCCAGTTGTTTTTTTTTTTGCTAAGAGGTTGAGAGCTATGGTGAGAACTGAATTCATTAAATGGTAACCATTTAAGTTTCATTCTTCCTCTCTTTCACAAAACAGCTGATCTGGCATAGTGGTATGTTGCTCTGACTGTTTTGCACAGGGTCCTGGGTTCAAGACTTGGCAGTGTGAAATGTATGGTGGTAACACAGCATTTTATTCTAGCAACTTTCCAACATTATACAAACGGCTTTTGTCCCACCCCAATAGATTTTGGCTTTTTCCAGATTTCTTGTGCTGCAAAGTTCAGAGATACAGCTGAGTGTTGAGTAGATTTTACAAGGAGCTGAGAGCTGCAAGGGAGCAAAAGTTTAGTGCTGCTTATGATGCTCCTGCTTGCATTGTTAATTGCACAACAAATAATTTACTTGGTTTTGATGCAGAAGGCTGTGGGTTCTACTCCCACAGTAGGTAGATGCATTGCTGATACTACACTGTGTTGCAAAGGGGGTGGATGCTGCAGTCCCTTTTGGTGAAGATACCTAGTAACTATGAACCTGTTATCAGTTTGCCATCAATTCCCTATTACAGTATTACTAGCTTATCATTTTTTAGTGTAACATAGGCAATTTATTCCTCAAGGGCAACAGGCACTTTATTTGTAGATGAAACAATGAACTATAAAGTTGTTTGCTAGCAGCAACCTCTTTATTAGTTACAGATCTCTTTAATGTGGAATTATTTAGATGACTTTTACTTCTTCAGAGATTGTGCATATTTACTGATACTGGTGGACTGTAGAAGTTTGAGTAGACTTTTATGATGGAAATATTCTGAATTGGGCAGTTTTGTCATTATTGGTGCATGCTTTTTGTTTCATTGTTTACTGGAAAATGTTCAAAATAATAAATTTAAAACACCCTTTAAAACTGTACTGTATTTTACAAGGAATATAATTTAATACAATCAGGAAGGTGTATCGAAGAGCATGTAGATGTTTCACGTGCAAGGTGCCTGTGATTTAAAAACAGTCCAAAGTTAATCTTTATCTGCCACTGGCAAAATGTATTTTCTTTGAATGTGGGTTTCAATGCTATTTCAATGAATGTGAGTTTCAAGGGCAGAGAAGTTTTAATGCTAAGTCTGTTTTCATTGTGAGTCTGCATTGCTTTGTTTAGCAGATATCTATTAATGTCTGTGCTGTAAAATGCAAAATAAAACTTTCAAATGAAGTCCAAATCATCGCAGAAGTAAAGCAGTATGCACATTAGTGTTTATGGTGAATGGGGTGAAATAGCCATGTAATGGTTCATTGGAATGGCTGCAGGGGGGAGGCTCCATTTGAACATGATTTTGTGAGGGGGGGAGGGTGGCAAACTCAAAGACAGCCCTGGCTGAACTATACCTCTCAACTGTCCAGATTTTTGCAGAATGAATAGATTTTTGCCTCCTATTTTTGGTTTGTCCCACATAAAATTTGTGTTTTTCTGGCAAATCATTTAGGAATTAAGTCACTAAATAATTACAGGCACTGAGTTTCAGACTTCATAACCTTCAGAAAAATGCATGCTAAAGCAAGACCTGTTATTCTATCAACTGTCTCAGTTTATACAAGAGCAATTTTTAGTTCTGTTTATATGTTCCCCCAACATATTTGGCCTTGTCCAGATTTCCTGCATTAAGAGGTTAAGAGATACGTGCAAATAAATTGCTTTATAGAGTTAGGCACATCCAAGCCTCTCAACTGTCTTCGATTTTGGCTCAAAATGTTGCTCTTCCCCTAATAATGCCTCCGCAAAATAGCAGTTTTGGAAGAAAATGTGGAGGGTTTACAATTAATAAATAACTGTAATAAGCAGAATTAATAAATAACTGTAATAAGCAGATTTATAGATTACTTTTATTTCAGAAATGCATGTAGATTCTTTTATTTTGCCAGATGGTCAAGTTAGCAGTACTAATATTAAAAAGGTGTCCCTTCTTTGACAGGTTTCCAGCTGTATTGTGTGGCTATTTTATATTTTTGCATCACATTTTTGGTCCGTTTTTTCATAAAATTGTGTTTTTTTGGCAAATTAGTGGCAAATCATTAAAGACTGAAGTTAGAAAATAATGACAGACATTTGAGTTTCAGATTTCATACCCTTCATAAAATTCATACTAATGCAAGACCTACTATTCTATTATCTTTCTAAGTTTATAAGAGCAATATTTAAAAATTGTCCTTATTTTTGGGCCTTTGTCCCAGTTCTATGTATGGGTTTGTCCAGATTTCTTGCTCTGAGGTTGAGAGGTATGACAAATGTGTCAGGGCCATCACTGTCAGCCAGAAACATTTCAAATGGTGACATGCTTGTTGCAACCACTCCCGCATGTAGTGACTCTGGATGTGTGCAAGCAAGGTAAGGAGCAGTTATACAGTGTAAGTGTGCAGAGTATCCCCCCATCCAAGGTAGACACAAGTACTACAGTGGGTTTTCATCTGACCTTGATTTTGCAGAATGTTCTGGTTTTTGTCATATTTTTATACTGTTGATTTATGCTTATTAATATTCAGAAAGTGCTTGTTGCTCTGTGTTTAAGTAGCAATGCTTTAGTGACCATCAGGTAAGCTTGTCTGAGATTGTAAGATGCAAGTAAGTTTTAATAAGCATACTGTTAAAGAATTGTCAACACTGAAAGCCTTTCTGTTATTGCCATGCAGAGAATACTTACATAACTAGATAACGTATAAGCCTTGGGTATTGAAATGCATATGACAGTATTTGTAATAAAGGAAAGGATTACATTATTTTAAGAAGCCCATTACATTTGTTGGAGATTTGCAGTCATCTTTGCAGGCTTTACCTGTAAACTAAATAGAATGCCAATCTATCGTGTGTGGTCCATAACCTATGCAGTAATCCTTTAAGCAATGTATCTTGAGCTTGTTTCTTGTTTGCTTTTCATTTCTTACTTTGATCATGTTTTCCCCATGAAACAAGCAGATAGTTGTTGTCAGGCAGCAGGTCTTTTTTGGATAATAAACATTTTTACAAGTGGGGGTATCACAGAGATTGCTACTTTCAGCATGTTATTTGGTACTTTAATAAAGCTGAATATAAATTATAATTAGAACTGCAGTGCAAGGAGAAGTGGTGTGAGTTGAGTGCTACTTGTTTTTCTTATACTTGATTTTGACTAGCATTCCAGTAATGTATTTAAAAAGTAATTTATTTTCTCATGTCTCACAACCTTTTTGTTTCCATCTTGATATTAAGTAACCTGTCATGCAGCCAGTGCATTGAAATATTTTTTTCTTCTACACTTCATTTTGTCTTGATTGGACTCTCATAATGATGGTTTGGCACCCAGGGCAGCGTATTTAATTAAAGTTACAGTTTTTGTGGTTTTGAGCATAGCTCCTCCCCTTTCTAGTTGGCCACACCCTTTCCCATTGACCCCACCCATTCAGCTGTCTCCTGCAGCCCCCCTTTGATTTGAAGTAACCAGCTGGCACTGGTTACAGACCATCCCTAGGAAAGTGGAAATGCTTGCCAGCCATCTTATTCCAAGATGACACAAACTGAATCCTCCTAGAATGACTGAATCCTCCTAGAATGACACTAGCCACATTGCCAATTATCCTGTTTTTGAATGTTGCCATTGTTCTGGTGATGGCAAAGTACCACTCAAAAACAGTTTCTCTCTTGCCTCAGACAGATGCATAGCAAGCTCATTTATAACTTTTGGCATGTCTCTCTGGGTAGAGTGTCTAAGGTCATTCACTTGCTCTTGGACGACTATTAGGTCATAATCATATTTGTCAGAATACAGGGATCTAAGAGCCATTGTTACAGCCCATATTCTGGCTCTGAAGGCAGTTATCGCCAATTCTTAAGCAGGGCCAAGATGATGCCCATATGCCTGACAATGGAAGAGAAGCAGTCTCAGTGGGCCTTAAGGGTTTGGAGTCTTCAGACTTGATGAGATATGTATATTGGCTTTGGGTGTGCAGGGTGAATTGGGAGTGTTGCTGAGTGAACTAATGGCTGAAATTTCTTAGTATTTTGCTTGGGAGGCTTGATCAGTGCTCATATAACAATCTTGGTGTAAACTGGGTGAGAAGGTAGCCTCCAAGTCCAGTAAATACTCCTCTCACATATTGAATCATTGTGAGGTAGCAATAAAGAGTTTTCAGTAAATCTGAGGTTGTTGCTGCACCTGTCCATGTGCCTGGGATTTCTTTTCCTTACCTCGTTTTCATGGCTGCATTTCCCACTTATTATTTTCCTATTATTCTGTTCCACATCCCTTGTCTGTTCTCCTTTGATAACCTCTGCCCTGGTCTTCTTTTCCTTTCTCTTTCTCCTTCCACCTTTTCCTGCATCATATCTAATGTCTTCCTTTTTCCTTATGACTAAAACAACTAAAAATATATAAACAAAGGCAAACCAACAGGCTACAGACCCGCAAAGTCAAACTTTAATATGCTCAATATACTCTAGTGCCTCGGCAAAAAGCCTTCAAGGAGTAACAAGAACACAGTTTTATAAACCCTTTACCTTTATACATAAAAAACTTAAGTACTCGATCAATTAATTAAATAATAAAATAATCAAAGAACACATTAAATTAACTTAAATATTTCCAATTACATTTCATATTTAAATCAGAAGGTGTTAAAATGCCATATTTTAAAATATATATAGCCTCTTTATGCAATAATCTGTCTTTGAGTAAATTATTTTCACCAAATTTAACCTCCACTTGTTCTAAAATAATACGCTGCAACAAAGAAGCATTGCTTTCATGGTGATGTTTAAATTGTACAGCTACAGGACTCTCTAAACATTGTTTTTTTTTACATCTCTAACATGTTCCTGTAGCCTACATTTAAAAGCTCTTTAACTTTCCCCATATAGAATAAAATACATGGACACTTGAGGGCATAAATAATGCCCTCTGTGGCACATGTAAATCTTTTAATGGGATGAAACTTTATATTGTTTATTTTGTGAAAAGTACCTACAATAAATCTATAATTACAATGTTTCCCGCAAGTAGGGTTGCCACCTTTTCAGTGGACCAAAGTAGGACATGGGGGCGTGGCCAATATTACACTGGCCAAACCTTCTACCATGACATCACCACAGGAGCGGTGAAGGAGATGCTGTTATGGGTACGACGAATGGCTGCTGAAGTGGCCAGCTAGCTGGCTAGCTGGCTGCTGGAGTGGCTGTTGGCTGGCTGCTGGAGTGGCTAGCTGGCCGGCTGCTGGAGTGGCTAGCTGACTGGCTGGCTGGCTGCTGGAGTGGCTAGCTGGTGGGAGTAGCAGCTGGATGGATGAATGACTGGATGGATGGCTGGCTGTATGAATGGATGGATGGATGGCTGGTTGGCTGGCTGGATGGATAGATGGCTGGCTGGATGGATGGATGGATGGAAGGATGGCTGAATGGATGGATGGCTGGCTGGCTAGCTGACTGGCTGGCCGGCTGCTGGAGTGGCTAGCTGGTGGGAGTAGCAGCTGGATGGATGAATGACTGGATAAATGGCTGGCTGTATGAATGGATGGATGGATGGAAGGCTGGTTGGCTGGCTGGATGGATAGATGTCTGGCTGGCTGGCTGGCTGGATGGATGGAAGGATGGCTGAATGGATGGATGGCTGGCTGCATGAATAGATGGCTGCATGAATGGATGGCTGGCTGGTTGAATGAATGGATGACTGGCTGGCTGGAAGAATGGCTGGCTGGCTGCATGAAGGGATGCATGGCTGGCTGGCTGGTTGCATGAATGGATGGCTGGCTGGTTTGAAGAATGGCTGGCTGGCTGGATGAATGGATGGATGGCTGACTGGCTGGCTCGTTAGAAAAAAAGAAATCTCATTTTTTTTTTTAGCGGCTGTAGAAGCGCTTAAAACAAAGCACTCCTACAGCCGCGATCTTTGCAGGGCTCTTCCTGCCCCAATCCCCACCCCTTTCATTAATCGCAACCAATTGCTGCACAAATTACAGCACCCGGACCTAACAGGCAGCAGCTTTGCCTGCAGGTCCGGGTTGGTGACGTAACTGAATTGCCGTGGAAAAGCCAGAAGTGATTGCGGCTTTTCCACGGCAATTCAGTGCGATTGAAAAGCAGGACTTTTCAAGTCCCACTACTTTCCACAGCGGGCAACGGGATGAGGCAGCTCAACCCGTGAGTGTCCCACTGACAACGGGATGGGTGGCAACCTTACCCACAAGGAAAAGTACCCACTAGGAAGTTATTAGGGTTTGTATATATTTGCATATTTGGAAGAATAAAGCAACTGTGAACAACCATATCCCCTATGCTCCGTCCACACCTCTAAGAAACTAAGGGGATATTATTGAGTAATTTAGAAATTTCTCTTGTCTTTTTTTTTAAACTTCCAATAGTATTTAAGTAAATTAAGCAATTCAACACTAAATATAAGTTAACAGAACAAAGTATAATTCCAACAGTAACCAGGTACCTCTGCAGAAACATGAAACCAATCCAAAGAATAAAAGCAAGCAGAGGCAAGGCTCCAGTTTCTTCAGCTGATTTATTGCAAGACACACAAGCACTTTCACCAGAAGGCTTCTTCAGGTGTATAAAAACAGCACTCAATACACCCATACTTATACAACTCAAAAATAAAAAGCGACCAAATACTAAAAAATGTAAAAAAAATCCAGGTCACCTTGTTGAGGAAACAATAAACTTTTATATCAAAACCACAGTTACAAAAATGAGCGCTTTCGTCTACAAGCTAAACTTCATCAGATAAAACACACACACATCTGCTACCCATTGTTTAAATAACATTTCCCCTAATATAAATCAATTAACATTTAAAGAGAACACATTTAAAAGTTCCACTTATAAAAATCCATCCATTGTTCAATTCAGGAAATAACACCAAACAATGTATTTTAAACAAATACTTGTGTCATTAAATAAAAAATCCATACTTATACTAAGAATTAACTAGTCACATGATTAAAAAGAAAAAAACTCTTAAGGGCACAAGGAACAATTGTGTTCAGCCCAGAATAAAATGCATGAACATGAACTTCATTACATAAAAACTACATTTCATAAAGACAATATTACAAAAAAGATATATATACAAGTACATATATATCACATAAGTGTAACAGATTCTACCTACCAAATCAAATTTTATGTATTTTAGGCGAGCAGTAAAAAGTGGCAATGCTACAACCATATATATTGAATTTCCTATCCATATCTTCTTTACTAAAATAACATAATCTTTCACTTATCAAGTAATTTTTTGTATTGTACCAAAGCCTCATTATATACCTCTACACTAGTTTTTTGATAAACAGTCTGTTCTTTTAAATGCATATAACACATCCACATGTATTGTTTATAAATGCATACTAATTATATCCTTCCCCTTATCTGCTGGCTTAATTAATTAATTTATTTATTGACATTTGTTAACCGAGAAAGTCCACTGGACCAAGTGACCCATTTTCAGTGGAGGCCCGGAGAGAAGAGCTCGACAAAACACTGTATAATACAATAAAAACATACATATATATTAAAAAACATGATAACATATGATTGTCAGAAGAAATACATATATTTACAACATACTAAAATCTTAAAGTCTAATTCATTACTTTTACATAAATCTTTTCAAGCAATCCATTCCACTCTTGTCAAATTGTACTGAATATTATACTTAGCTGCCATAAAATTGTAAAAGGCCTTTTCAACAGCATAATCAAACTTCGCAAAAAAATGGTGTATATATTCATTATTAAAAGGAGGTATAAAGGGGTCTATGTTCAGTCATCGAATGAGAAATCCATCAAACCTCTGTTCATCGAACTTAAAACATTGAACGTTCACTTCAGCGAACGTTCAGTCATTGAATATTTTACCCAAGCAATGGAGTTGGCTAGCCAGCATTAGGAAATTTGCCCTTTTCCCCACTGTAGTGTGATCTTAGAGTTGATATATATAAGTAGGGGATGTGGGGGGCATAGTGCCATGGGTGGATTTGATATATTGTGGTGTGTGTTTTGGTATGCATGTTGATACACTGTCTCTTTTCCCTGGGTAAAATATTCAATGATTGAACGTTTGCTGAAGTTCGATGAACAGAGGTTCAATGGATTTCTCATTTGATGACTGAACAGAGACCCGATATAAACAAACTTTTATACTTAATCTTTGACGTATTCAACAAACAGTATGGATTAGACTCAGTAATATCAGATACAGATGGATAGAAACTATCTTTTACACTACTGCTAGTATCATATTCATTGCTAGAGTTATTTTCTAAAGTGTCACCATTTGTATGTCAGAAGAAATACATTAAATGAAACTTACGTATTAATTGAAAGATTTTCCTTTTAAGAATATATAATCATGGTAAGATAGTTGGAATAAGTTTCAAACCCAGATTTAAAATGGCTAAATGTTCATTGGTTAAATTATAACCATATAAATTAATTACCATTGAAGTAGAGCATTGTTCATCCATAAAAGAAAGTCCAAACATTTGTTACCAATTTGTGTAGCATTTTCATTGCCATCTACCTTTTTTTCTGGCTATATTGCTGTTGTCCTTCCATAGAGGTGTTATTGTTATAACAGTTGCCGTTTCTTCCTTGTTTTTTATTAATATTCTCATGTTGTTTATTTTTGCTTGAAGAGCTCCAAAACCGCTGCTCATGGCTCATCGACTGCTGTGCTGCTGGAAGTGGGGGAAGGAACTTTCATAACTTTCCCATTTGGTAGTATATACAGTTCCTTCTGAAGAGGCAAACAAAACCATCTGCTGTTTTTTATAACCTGCATTGTGACATAAATTCATCATCTGTCGTTGAGGCTCCCGATTGGTCTTCCACTAAAACACCTTACCACTGTAGTAATCATGTAGGTCCCTGTGCAGTTTAACTTTTCCATTCCACTATGTCCAATTCATGAAATCTTGGTTTAGGATTAATTTCTGCCAACATAGGATTAAGGTGAGAAATACTCAGCTGTGATTCCAGCTCTGTACGGAGTTCATGCATCTTACATTCTGCACTGTTTATACAAATCACATTCAATCAGAATATTGATCCATTCAATTGCGCAGTGATGGGCAGCTGCTACCCATCAGGTTTAAGTGTTTTAACTTCTTCATTCGTTAAGTCAAAAGGAATACTCGGACTTATAAAAGCAAGAAAACTCCATTAGAGTTGTGTCTAATTCTAAGCACCTTCTTAAACAAAGAATGTTAAAGTGAACATTGGTTTCCTTAGACAGTAACTGTTCTAACTTCTCAGATAATTCCTGTACTTCTCCTGGTAGACTGCCAGTACTACGTTGTCCTACTGACAGAAACAGATTATCATTTCGATGATTCCTCTCTTCCACATGCTTCTTCCAAAACTTAGATGAAACATCTCTATTTCTAATTATATTACTATCATTAGAATGTAAAATATAATTTTCCATGGTTTGTTGAGAAGTATCCACCCCTTCATCACATAGTATTTGCGGAATATTAAACAAAGGGTCTGTAGCCATAAAAACAGCTTCACACTGACTTAAACAACTAAAAAGAAGGGCAAAACAGCAGGCTACAGACCTACAAAGTCAAACTTTAATATACTCAATATATTCTAGTGACTCGGCAAAAAGCCTTCAAGGAATAATAAGAACACAGTTTTAAAAACACTTTATATATAAAAATCTTAAGTAATCAATCAATTAATTAAATAATAAAACAATCAAAGAACACATTAAATTAAATATTTCCAATTACATTCCATATTTAAACCAGAAGGTCTTAAATAGCCATATTTTAATTAATATATATATATATATATATATATATATATATATATATATATATATATATATATATATATAGTCTCTTTATACAATAATCTGTCTTTGAGTAAATTATTTTCACCAAATTTAACCACCACTTGTTCTGAAATACTGCTCTGCAACAAAGTAGCATCACTTTGATGGTGATGTTTAAAATATAGAGCTACGGGACTTTATAATCATTTTTTTTATATCTCAAACATGTTCCTGTAGCCTACATTTAAAAGCTCCCCTTCTTCATACTCCCTAGTCTTACTTTACCCCTACTTTCTCTACCATCTTTATCTCCCAAGATCTACCCTGAAGCTCCCACAGTCCCCTGCAGAACCCAAATCCTCATCTAACCCAAAGTTCACTAGGAAAAACTGCTACCCCTAGTGATGGGTACAATACCCAGCTCTATCCCACGCTCCCAGTCCAGGCCGTCCTGTCATGCTTTGCCATTGTTTTATTCTTTAACTTTCATTTTTTATTACTTTTTTGCTTGTCTAGCAGTACCTTTCTTACTTCCTGACCAGGAAGTCTCTCTGATCTACCTCAGAGTGAGTTGTTAAGCAAACTCCAGTCAAGTGACAAGTTAAAGAGTAATTAAGTGCAACTAACAAGCCATTATCAGTTAATTTACTTTTCCCAGGGACACTGCGCATGCATGTATTAACAGCTCAATTTAAAACTAATTCACACGTCCTTTTTAGAAGCTGCCATTTATTTCTGTTTTTTAGCTGGAGTGCTTGTTTGACTTGTTTGCTGGTCTATGCCTGACTATTGCTGATCTCTGTCTGCTTTTGATTTTGAATTGAAAGGTTTTTCATTTAAGGTCTGGTTACTTCTATTTGTTTATCTTTTTTCTTATATTGCATTTGTTTTGTTTTAAGTTTTTTATTCTGTTGGAGTTTTAAGAGGTCTTGGCTAGGGTCAGTTAGAAAAGTGATAAAATGATTCCTTTGCAGACAGTGAACACCATCCAGCTAATTAGTGGGAGGAGCTGAGAAACAGCGTTTCTCTTGTTTGGAGGCATCTTTATTTAGCTGGAGTGCTTGTTTGACTTGCTGATCTCTGTCTGCATTTGATTTTTCCCACCCACACCCCCTGCTGCTGTTGTACTGTTAAACTTGGTGGCTTTTGAGTTGTACTATAAATCTGATTTCGGACATGCCCCCTAGTCCCATCTCATCAGCTCATTCTACTGAGTACAGATAGATCAGCTGGGAAGGCCCACTCCCCTTCCTCTCTAAATCTTGAATTATCTACTGTTTCCTCCCCTCCCACTTACTAAAAAATGCACTTTATTCAGCTGCTTTTACCCTACCTGTGCTTCTTCCTACTTTATTACTTTATTTTGCTTTTTGCTGCTTGCTCTTAAACTGTTCAGTTGCATTTAATCTGCTGCATTTATTACTGCGTGTTAGTAGCCTGGTTGAATTGTAACTGTTTTATTAAAAGCTTCTTAGTTTTGATTTAAGCACTTGGGCTTGAAACTAGTTGTCTTACTTAAGGAAGGTTTGTGGTCTACACTCTTGTGGCAGAGGAAAATAGCCTATACCCTTCTAAGGAGGGAATTGCTGCTGAAGGCCTATCGTGCATGTTATTCCAAGTGTCTTTCCTCTGGTTTAAGAACTTGGGTTCCAAACCAGTTACTTTACATTAGGAAAGTTTGTGGTCTACACTCTTGTTGAAGGACATGGTAGCCTCCACCCTTTTGAGCTTGGAATTGCTAGTGAAGGCCTATTGTCCCTGTTATTCTAAGTGTCTTTGTTCTGCTCTGTGGTCTGCACTCTTGTGACATTACTGTCTAGATACATTTTTTAACTACTAAAGCATCTAGTTTGATAATAGCTAAGTGTGTTATTGACTTGTTCAATATTTAAGTTTTACTCACTCCTCCCTAGTAAATCAGTGGTCGTGGATATGCACTTCCCGACTCTCTGTGTGCCCAGTCTGGTTGAGGCTGGTATTCTGAGGCATTGTAGGAATTGCTCATGTACACTGACAACCCACTTATTCTTAATAAAATGGATAGTGTATATGAGAGATGTAAATGCATTTTAATACTGGAGGCAAAACTCTCTTATGCAACCATAACCAATCCTATAGAGGTTGTCAGTGACACTTGCTCCACAACTACTGCACAGGGTAAAGACCCAGCACATAAAACCA
Organism: Protopterus annectens; assembly: GCF_019279795.1. Taxonomy (NCBI): domain Eukaryota; kingdom Metazoa; phylum Chordata; order Ceratodontiformes; family Protopteridae; genus Protopterus; species Protopterus annectens. The sequence continues at coordinate 105,079,095 of NC_056747.1, forward strand.
CTTATTTTGTAGCTCTTAGAAGTAACCTTCCTAAAACACTAAGACTTCCTGCACAGTACAATCAAAGAAATGGTATTCAGCCATCATGTAAACACTCTATTAAAACACCACCCACAGCTACACATAGTAACACTGTATCCAATGCCTCTACTGCTAAGCCATTACGGCAAACCAGCAAACAGCCAAATTTCCTGGTCATTTGTGATTATGTAGTGAGGCACATTGATGTTCCCCTCACCAGTAAGGAGAGAGTCATGGTTAGCTGTCTTTTCAGGTCTAGTCACACAGACACTCAGGTCATTGAACTACAGGTACCAGTATGACTCTGTCGTAGTCCATGTGGTTGTTAATGACCTCAGATGTACCTCCCTAGACTATATGAAGTGAGACATGCTCATGCTCGCTGATTATATGTATCAGGCAGATATGAGCCTAGCACTGAGCAGCATACTATCTACAGGCAGGTATGAGCCTATCACTGAGCAGCATACTACCTACAGGCAGGTATGAGCCTATCACTGAGCAGCATACTACCTACAGGCAGGTATGAGCCTAGCACTGAGCAGCATACTACCTACAGGCAGGTATGAGCCTATCACTGAGCAGCATACTAAACAGGCAGGTATGAGCCTAACACTGAGCAGCATACTACCTACAGGCGGGTATGAGCCTAGCACTGAGCAGCATACTACCTACAGGCAGGTATGAGCCTATCACTGAGCAGCATACTACCTACAGGCAGGTATGAGCCTATCACTGAGCTGCATACTACCTACAGGCAGGTATGAGCCTATCACTGAGCAGCATACTACCAACAGGCAGGTATGAGCCTAGCACTGAGCAGCATACTACCTACAGGCAGGTATGAGCCTATCACTGAGCAGCATACTACCTACAGGCAGGTATGAGCCTATCACTGAGCAGCATACTACCTACAGGCAGGTATGAGCCTATCACTGAGCAGCATACTACCTACAGGCAGGTATGAGCCTAGCACTGAGCAGCATACTACCTACAGGCAGGTATGAGCCTATCACTGAGCAGCATACTACCTACAGGCAGGTATGAGCCTAGCACTGAGCAGCATACTACCTACAGGCAGGTATGAGCCTAGCACTGAGCAGCATACTACCTACAGGCAGGTATGAGCCTATCACTGAGCAGCATACTACCTACAGGTAGGTATGAGCCTATCACTGAGCAGCATACTACCTACAGGCAGGTATGAGACTAGCACTGAGCAGCATACTACCTACAGGCAGGTATGAGCCTAGCACTGAGCAGCATACTACCTACAGGCAGGTATGAGCCTAGCACTGAGCAGCATGCTACCTACAGGCAGGTATGAGCCTAGCACTGAGCAGCATACTACCTACAGGCAGGTATGAGCCTAGCACTGAGCAGCATACTACCTACAGGCAGGTATGAACCTAGCACTGAGCAGCATGCTACCTACAGGCAGGTATGAGCCTAGCACTGAGCAGCATACTACCTTCTTCAAGGATGATGACGTTACCAACAGAACATAGTTGATTTTAACAATTGGCTTAGCTTCTGGTGTCAATCCAGGGGGGTACAATATTTGACAGCCTGGGAGGACATGGTTGACAGACCACGCTGCTTTGCCAGGGATGGTCTGCACTTATCCCCACAAGGTTTTCAGATATTGACAATGACCTTTTCAACCCCCATAGTGCCTATTTTAGGCAATGCCAAACTGATAAAACTACCAACTTAACTGAACCCATGAAGGAATATCTGAAGGTAGTACTGCTCAATGCTTGAAGTCTTAACAAGAAACTCCACTCCATGCTAGCCTTCCACTTTCTGGAGGGTGTAGACATCTGTGTAGTAACAGAGACATGGTTTAAAGTAACTGAGAGTATCCCAGCAATGCAAAGTTATAATGCCTTTCACACCCTTATACCAGCTACTGCACACGAGGGAACTAAAGGTGGAGGAGTGTCATTCTATATTAAGACTGATCTCACATCCAGAGTAGTTAAAATGTATGACCCACTGGAACTCATACAGGTGCAACTCACCATAAATGGTACTGTATCATATCCTTGCAACATATAGGTCCCCCTCCATGTCCCAGGAAACCCACCCTACCATTCTGAATGTACTAGAGTCCCTCACCGTTCAACCCAATACAATATTCATGGGGGATCTCAACTATCCCTCTATAGACTGAGAATCTTGCACCACTTCTAATGCAGAAATCCAATGATTCTTAAACTTTGTTAATATCAGCATCCTAGAACAGTTGGTCCATTCTTCTACCAGGGGTGCAAACATCATTGACCTTGTACTCATGAATATAGGAGGCCAATATCTTCACTCGTCAGATCTGACCATAAGGCAATATAACTTGAAATAAAAATTAAATCCAAGGATCCAGCAAAACCAAAAACCTTTAGGAACTATTCCAAGGCTAACCTCTCTCTATTAAGCAATGTCTTGGCTAAATTCCAAACACCCCCAAAGCCAGCAAACACCATAAAGTACATTGAGCTATTTACAAAATCTCTGTATGGCCATAGTGATAGCTGCATAGAGCAAACTGTGATCACTCATATTAAGAATAAGACAAAATCAAAAGACAAGCAACCCTGATGGAATCACACTATCAATCTGTTATACAAAAAAATCTTGGTCAAGCGTACACACTAAAACTCCCCTGATCAATCTAAACAGCCAGCTAAGAGGGTTAATTAATACTTCAAAGGATAAATTTGAAGAAAAAATAGCCTCTCAGGCAAGAGACAACTGCAAAGCTTTCTACAGCTATGTCCATAACCTCAGAGGAGATACACAACAATACGCAGAAGTTATTGTAAATGGGATCACCCACACTGAACTGGAGACCATAGCCAGCCTTTTGGATGATAGGTTCAGCTCAAATCCCCCCACTCCCCCCAGATAGTCCAAACACATAACATAACACAATCTCCCCAACCATTACTAGAGAACAGGTCATTAATGTACTTTCCCAGTAAGGTTGTCACCCATCCCGTTATCAGCAGGAAACTCATGGGTTGAGCTGCCTCATCCCATTGCTTGCTGTGCAAAGTAGTGGGACTTGAAAAGCCCCACTTTTTGATCTCACTGAATCGATGTGGAAAAGCTGAAATTACTTCCGGCTTTTCCATGGCAATTCATTTACATCACCAACCCAGACCAGCAGGCAGAGTTATTCCCAGTTATGTCCGGGTGCTTTAAATCATGGAGCAATTGGTTGCAATTCATGAAAGGGGTGGGGACTGGGGCAGGAAGAGCCTTGCAAAGCTTCTGGCTGTAGAGCAGTTTGTTTTTAGTGCTTATACAGCCGCTAAAAAAAAAGACCGAGATTTTTTTTTCCCCTAACAGCTGAGCTAGCCATCCATCTGTTCATCCAGCCAGTCATCCATTCATCTATCAAGCCATTCTGCCAGCAATCTTGCCATCCATTCATCCAGCCATCAATCCAGCCATCCATTCATTTAGCCAGGAATCCAGCCATCCAGCCATCCAGTCATCCAGCCAGCATTCCAGACATCCATTCATTCATCCATCCAGCCATTAATCCATCTGTCCAGCCATTCATCCATCCAGCTGCTACTCCCACCAACCAGCTAGCCCCTCCAGCAGTCAGCCAACCAACTTGCCACTCCAGCAGCCAGCCAGCCAGCTAGCTAGCCACTCCAGCAGCCAACCAGCCAGCTAGCCATTCCAGCAGCTAGCCAGCTGTTGTACTCATAGCAGGATCTCCTTCACCACTCCTGTGGTGATGTCACAGTAGAGGGTGTGGCCAGTGTCATATTGGGCACACCCCCATGTCCCACTTTGGCCATTTAAAATGGCAACCCTCTTTCCAAGGCAAAAAATACTGCATTGATGGGCCCTGATAACATCCCAGTATGTTTAATAAACAGCATGAAACATGACCTCTCTGATCCACTTGAATCACTTTTCAACTAGAGCTTTCAGTTAGGTTTTGTGCCCAAGAAATAGAAGATGGCTAAAGTCATTCTCCTGCACAAAAGAGGTCCAACCACTGATCTGGGAAGTATAGGCCCATAAGTCTTACCAGCCTCATATTTAAGGCCATGAAAAGAATCATCATGGACATGATAAATGAGGACATAGGTAACCTGCAAACGCTGTATCCATCCCAGTTTGGCTTTGTTAAAGGAAGGTCATGCCTATTAAATCTGGTGGATTTTTTTAAGATGGTCACCAAAGCATTGGATGAAGGTAGGACTGTGCACACAGCTTACCTTGACCTGGACAAGGCTTTTGATACAATACCCCACTCAGGCATTATAGACAAGCTCACTAACATAGGCATAAACCCTTTTTTCACCCACTGGATAGCCAACAGGCTCACTGATGGGACCCAGGAGGTCAAAATAGGTGAGGCCACCTCCATCAAGAGACCAGTCACTAGTGGAGTCCCGCAGGGCTCGGTATTGTGCTCACTCCTCTTTGGCATCTGTCTCTCTGAAATGGAAGCAAATGCTGAAGGTTTGTGACTGACTATGTTTACAGATGATTGCAAGCTAGGGGATATTATCAACTCCCTTGCAAACACTAGCATTCTTCAAGAAGGTCTATTTCTGACTAATAAATGGTACCAAAGCCATGGCCATTAGTCATTGCTAAGAAATGCATAATTGTACCCTTTGGAAAATCAACCATCCTGGCCAACTACCATGTTGCTTAATACACTCATGAGAGTTGACCCAGTAGTAAGGGACCTGGGTACGGACGTAGACAGTAACCTTACCCTCGACCAGCATCTGGCTACAGTGGTGAGGAAATCCTTCTATATTGCACAACTTATAAATAAGGGCATGATATTTAGATCCAAAGCGATCATTATCCCACTGTACTCTGCCCTTATCAGTCCAGTCATAGAGTACAATGCTCCCTTTGGCATGTACCTGACCAGGCATATGCAGCACCTAGAGCAACCTCAAAGGTTCCTTACAAAAAGAATCCAAGGTGTAACAAACCTGCCTTATGCAGAGTAGCTTAAAGCCCTTTCCTTCTACTCAGTCTCCTATAGATTGCTGTGGGGTGATCTATGTCTGGCTTATAAGGCATCTGAAAACCCTACACTTATGAATCTCCTACATATTCGTTAGTCAAAGAGTACCAGAAATGCAAGGTCAAGGGACCTGAATTTTGTCTGTGACATAAACAGAACATGCTGTAGAGACATATATGTGTCCCAGGGATTGCCCCTGCTATGGAACAGACTTCCCATTCATGTGAAGCTGAGTTCGTCTATTACCTAGTTTAAGCACAGCATAGACACGTGGATGGGAATAGGTAATTTACACAGAGCCTGACACCCATGTCCCTCATGGACAGAGGTAGCTTATAAATGCCTGTCTCTCGATGTCCTATTTGGAAGCAGGGCATCATTATTCTTTTGGGAAAACTTGGCTGTGCAAGTTGTTGTCCTAATAGCAAAGTAAAGTTGTTGCCCTAATAGCAAAGTTTTTTTTATTTCTGAGTTTCAGGTTGTTGCCCTAATAGCTCTATTTTTTTGCTTTCTTATGCTTAGAAAGGCCCCTTGGGTCATTAGCCTAGTAACAGTCTATGAATCTATGAAACACTCACATAAAATAACTTTTTTCTTATTCGATCCTTTCACCAGAAGTTTAAAAATAAAATAAAAAAATGAAAATGATTGTAGGAAATGCAAACGTAAAGAGCGGCATGTATGATTCCTTAACAAATGTACACTTTGGTTACGGCTGCTTCTTGACTTAAACTTGCCTTAAACTGCCAAAGTGCTACAGAGAAAGCTGAAAGGAATACTACACTTATTTATCTATCTAAGTTAATTTGATAACATTCACTGCAATCCCATTCACTACAATACAAACATGCCAACAATGTACCCTTCAGACATGAATGCCAGTATCATAGAGTAAAATTATGTCAACAAAGCACGCTGCAGACACAATGTCTAATACAGCCGGTGTCATACAATACAACTGTGACAACAATGTACCTTACAAACACAATGCCTACCAGTGTTATACAATACAAACATGCCAACAATGTAGCCTTCAGACATGAATGCCAGTATCACAGAGTAAAATTATGTCAACAAAGCACGCTGCAGACACAATGTCTAATACAGTCGGTGTCACACAATACAACTGTGACAACAATGTACCCTTCAGACATGAATGCCAGTATCACAGAGTAATATTATGTCAACAAAGCATGCTGCAGACACAATGTCTAATACAGTCGGTGTCATACAATACAACTGTGACAACAATGTACCCTTCAGACATGAATGCCAGTATCACAGAGTAAAATTATGTCAACAAAGCACGCTGCAGACACAATGCCTAATACAGCCGGTGTCATACAATACAACTGTGACAACAATGTACCTTACAAACACAATGTCTACCAGTGTTATACAATACAAACATGCCAACAATGTACCCTTCAGACATGAATGCCAGTATCACAGAGTAAAATTATGTCAACAAAGCACGCTGCAGACACAATGTCTAATACAGCCGGTGTAATACAATACAACTGTGACAACAATGTACCCTTCAGACATGAATGCCAGTATCATAGAGTAAAATTATGTCAACAAAGCACGCTGCAGACACAATGCCTAATACAGCCGGTGTCATACAATACAACTGTGACAACAATGTACCTTACAAACACAATGTCTACCAGTGTTATACAATACAAACATGCCAACAATGTACCCTTCAGACATGAATGCCAGTATCACAGAGTAAAATTATGTCAACAAAGCACGCTGCAGACACAATGCCTAATACAGTCGGTGTCATACAATACAACTGTGACAACAATGTACCTTACAAACACAATGTCTGCCAGTGGTATTAGTACAAGTGTGTCAGTGACATCCCTGCAGATGCTGTGTCTGACACTGCTAGTTCTATATAGTACATTTACCAGCAGCATGCCCTGCAGATTAAACACTTCTGCCCCTTTCATGCAGTACAAGTGTGACAACACCGTGACCTGCACACATTATGTCTAACAGGCTCATACAGTACAACTGTGATAACAATGTAATCTGCAGATGCACTATCTCTGCCAGTGTTGTGCAAGATAGCAAAAAATAATAACTGCGTACACAATGACTGCCAGTATCATACAGTGCAAGTGTCTGACTGGAAATTCACACATAACAAGGATACCAACAATGCACCCTGCAGTCACAGTCTCTGCTAGTATCCTACAGTAGACATTTGCCAACAATGTTTCCTTTGTCCAAGAAACAATGTTTGATACTGCTGGTCTCTTGCAGTACAAGTTTGCCAACAGCATAGCTTGCAGTTACAATGCCCCTCCCAGTGTCATACCCTATAATATCAGTGCCAACATCATATAATTCAAGTGTACAAGAATGTACCCTGAGACATAATGTGTGCCACTGTCATACAGTACAAGTGTGTAATCAACTTGCCATGCAGATACTAATTCTGACGCTGCTACACTCATACAGCAAAAGTGTACCAACAAGATACTCTGCAGGTACAATGCCAGCCCGTGGGTGTACAGGTGTGCCAGCAGCATAGCCTGCAGATGCAATGTCTGCCAGTGTCATGCAGTACAAATGTTCTAACGATGTACCTGCAAACAATGCAGGTACAATGCCAGCCCGTGAGGGTATAGGTGGGCCAGCAGCATAGCCTGCAGATGCAATTTCTGCCAGTGTCATGCAGTACAAATGTTCTAATGATGTACCCTGCAAACACAATGCAGGTACAATGTCGTGAGAGTGCAAGTGTGCCAGCAGCATAGCCTGCAGATGCAATGTCTACCAGTGTCATGCAATACAAATGTTCTAACGATGTACCTGAAAATGCAATATCTGCCAGTATTAGACAGTTCAAGAATGCCAAGCACATACACTAAATACCACAATGTCTGATGCACTTGGTATCATGTGGTGCAGGTGTGCCAGCAATGTGACTACTGACACAGAAACACTGGGATTGCTGTTAGTGTGCATCATGTGAGTTCATAGGTTCATGGGTTCATAGGTTGATACTAGGCTATCTGCCCTAGGGCATTTATAAGCCTAGCCAGAGTGTGTTTGGCTTTCACCACCCTTTTAGATTAGTTGACTGTGCTTCTGTATAGTAGGTCACAGAAGATAGCCCTTTTAAGGTTAGTTTACTATGCCTCTGTCTAGTAGGGACACAGAAGAGATCCCAGGGGTAAACCTACGATCTCCCATCCACTAGTCAAGATTTCTCTTGAAGAGGGTCATTGAGGGGCTCTGCCTAACATGGATTGGGATTTTGTTCCAGAGTGAGGGGAGCCTCTGTGATATGAATCTGTCCCTCTAGCATGTCCTATTTATTTCTGTGCTGAAGTTTAAGTCCCTGGACCATGTGGCTCTAAGGGATTTGGATTTCCTGAGGTGGAGCATGTCCATTAATTCTGGTTTGGACATGCCTTTATACGTCAGGCACAGATTGCCTCTGAGTAGGCGGTAAGCAACTGAGTAGAGCTGGAGTTTCTTTAGCCTAACTGCGTAGGGCATCTGTTTGAGTCCCTTGATCCTCTTGGTGAGGTACTTTTGGGGTCTTTCCAGTTGCTGCAGGTATCGGGTAAGGTACATCCCAAATGGGGCATTGTATTCAATTATGGGCCTGATGAGTGATGAGTAGAGAGGCACAATGGCCTCTCTTGATGTAGATGTGAACCCTTTTGTGATAAGGTGGGCTATATAGAATGTCTTTCTAACCACTTTGACAACGTGATTGTCAAAGGAGAGATTGCTATCTACTTTGGTCCCCAAATCCCTAATTACTTCTTCCATACTTAATGGATTACCACCTATGTGGTAATTTGTGGGCACTTTGTTTTTCCCACAGGGGATGACTATGCACTTTTTGGCATTTAGCTTTAGGCCATGGCTCTGGCACCAGTTATCCTTCTCTGTGAGACCCTTTTGGAGGATGCTTGTGTCAGTTGGCGAGTCGATTATGGCACCCAGTTTGCAGTCATCTGCGAACTTGGTCAGCCCTAGTCCTCCCATGTTAGCCTGTACCTCAGAGAAATATATACCGAACAAGAGTGGTCCCAGGACTGAGCCTTGTGGGACGCCACTTGTAACTGGTTTAGAGTCTGACATGGCACCTGCAATTCTGACCATGTGGGTTCTATCCCTGAGCCAGTTTGCAACCCATCTTGTGACATAGGGGTTGATATTTAAGCTGGTTTGCTTATTTATGATGCCCGAGTGGGGTATTGTGTCAAATGCTTTTGCAAGGTCCAGGGAGGCTGTGTGGACTACCTTCCCTTCATCTATGGCCTTGGTGACTGTTTCAAAGAAGTTGACCAGGTTCAAGAGGCAAGATCTGCCCTTAACAAAGCTGAATTGGGTAGGATCCAGTGTTTGGAGGTTCCCAATGTCTTTGTTTATGAGTTCCATGATGATACTCTCCATAGCTTTGCAGACCAGGCTAGTCAGGCTTATAGGGCAATAGTTTCTGGGGTCCGTTGTGGCACCACCTTTGTGGGGGGGTCCACTGTTGCTGTAAGCCATTCCTTGAGTACATATCCTGTAGTAAGGCTGAGATTGAACAGTGACTTTATGTGTGGGTTCAGTTCTTCTTGGAGCTCGTGTAAGACACAGCCCGGGACACCGTCCAGTCCCATTGATGCTTTGTTTTTTGCTTTGGAGAGGGCAGCTCTCACTTGTGCATCTGTGATGTCAGGGAGGCTACACTCTGTTGGGATAGACATTTGCTCTTTTGAGGGGGAGGGGGGGGGAGAAGTTTGCACTGAACCTGTCTGCCAGGATGTTGGCAATGTCTGTGGATTCAGTGTATTTTTTGTCATTTTAAACTAACTCAGAGCTAGTGACAGCTACATTATATCACAGCAAAGCACTCTGAGTGAGGCAGGACTGGTTGGACGCAGGAGTGACAACTCTGATGATGAGAAGACTGGTATTCCCATGGAAGAAGTGTGATGTCATTGCAGTTGTTGTCTGTTTATGGACAGTATAGGCCTGCTCATTTATGTGTAGGGGAGAGTGGGGCTAGCTGATATGGGGGGAGGTTGACACAAATGCTTTCTTACAAGTATTTACATACTTATGTGCAGAAGGTTTCGCGTGGGAATCTGCTTTTGACTGCCCTAAATTCCAGTATAAAATTACTTCCAGTTTTTGTTAACTTGACAAAGTGTTTGTGATTTTTGTGTTTTGAGAGATTCCCAAAAGAATATGACAACCTCTTTCATAAGACATTTTACAGGCAAGGTAGGAACTTTTAGCTTAGCACCATATTATTTTTGTGTAAATGGGATGCATAGATGACCTGGTGTGAGATATGTATTGATCACTGCTCCTATTTTGAGATGCTGATGAATTTGTGTTGTGCGGTGTGTATGGGGCTATTTGATACAGTAGCCATGGGGCTAGTTGATACTGTATCAGCTAATGCCTTTTACAGTAAAAAGTCAGTCACAAGCAAATATTATTGTCTAGGAGTCTATTCTGATATTTTAGGCCTAGTGTTTTCAAGCATTATGGCCCAGGCCTTGGTCTTAATATTTTTATCACTAGTCTTTTAAGGCCTACGGCATCACTAATCATACCTATTACTTTGTTCTAGGTTGTATTGCGGTGCTTGGTCATTAAAACCATAACTGATTTTAGATATAAAATATTTGGTTTATTGGTATGGACTTAATTTGAAATGATAGTTTTTTTGTATTGTGTAATATGTTTAATTATTATAATCATTTTCAGATGGTAAGAACGTATAAAATAAAACCTCGTGAGGTGCTGTGCTGGATGTTCTGCAACGAGGTTCACAAGAAGTGCTTACTCAAGACCAATCCCTTTGAACTGTTGCAATTGCAATAGCAATAGCATACGGCATTGATAAAATGACATTACATCGATATTGTAAGATGGGTAACGCTCGCAATACAGAAGCTAATAATGGTGCAGATCCACCGAATGTGGTGAATGGTCAGTTTGCTGCTATCGTGTTTGGATATTCCTGACCAAGACAGCTGTTTACAGATATTGAAGAGCAGCAACTCAGTAATGCCTCAGAAATGTTCTTATTCTTTTCCCTAAAGAAACAAGGAAGCTTGCATGTGAATATGCCAAACATCTTGGCAAGGAATTGTTGGAATCATGCAATGTAAATTTACCTGCTGGTGTCAACTGGTTTTCTGGTTTAATGAAGATACATAAGAATGTTCTGTCAGTTAGAACCCTTGAATCAACATCCTTAAGGGATCTGTATTAGAACATCAAAGTTTCAAAACTTCGAATGTTCTAATATCGACCTCTGTTCAACGAAAGCTGAAAATATTGAAGCAACATAAAACCAAATTTTTTCCTAGGGAAAGAATTCGGTTGTCCGTTTCTGTTGCTTCGGTATTTTCAACGCTGTGGTGGAAAGTTACGGGTTGGGTTCAGGTAAGTGTGCGATTGAGTGCAGGTTAGGTTAGTTAGGGTTAGGGTGCGGGTTAGGAATGTTTGCGGTTGTGTGGACGTGAGGGTTAGGGCAGGTTAGGTGAGTTAGGGTTAGGGTGCGGGTTAGGTATGTGTGTGATTGTGTGGACGTGAGGGTTAGGGCGGGGTAAGTGAGTTAGGGTTAGGGCGCGGGTTAGGTATGTTTGCAATTGTGTGGGCGTGAGGGTTAGGGTGGGGTAGGTGAGTTAGGGTTAGGGTGCGGGTAAGGTGAGTGTGCGATAGTGACGGACCTTAGGGTTAGGGTTTGGGTTAAGGTAAGTTAGTGGTGTGTGTATAGTTTAGTGTAGGGTTAGGTGTATGATTTTAGGTGTATGTGTGTGGACTGCTGTTTGTTTGGTATACTTGTGTTGTGTGTATGTGTTTTGGAACAGCAAATTTTTTCCCTAGGAAAAAAATTTGCTGTTCTGTCTGTTCGATGTTTTCAGCTTTCGCTGAATAGGGGTCAATATTAGAACATTCAAAGTTTTGAAACTTCGATGTTCTAATATAGACCCATCCTTAAGTCACATGATGAGTTTTAGTCGGCCCAATGCAAATTTATTTTATCTTCTTCTTCATCTTCTTTCGGCTGCTCCCGTTAGGGGTCGCCACAGCAGATCAACTGTTACCACTTCTTCCTGTCCTCTGCATCTTGCTCTGTCACACCAACCACCTGCATGTCCTCTCTCACCACATCCATAAACCTTATCTTAGGCCTTCCTCTTTTCCTGTTACTTGGCAGCTTCAATTTATTTTATGATAACCTGGAAAGTTCATACAAGCAGTTCCATTTTGAGCTGCAGTGTATATGGAATGTAGATGAGACAGGACTGACAAAAGTTCAAAATCCTGTTAAGATCGTAACTCCTAAAGGGATGAAAAATGTTTGAGTTGTAACCAGTGCTGAGCGGGGATTTCTTAGGTAACATTATGCTCTGCAGTCAATGCCTTGGGTCATGCCATGCCTCCCATGTTCACCTTTCTGAGAGTCAGATATCACAAGTGTATAGTTGATGGAGGCCCCCCTGGCTGTTCTACTGCTATGATTAGGAAATCACATTTGTCTGTCGAACGCATACAATTTGCTTAGGATAATGGAATTCATCTTCTATCATTTACTCCCCATTGTTCCCAATGACTACAGCCATTGGATCATTTGGTATATTTTCCACTGAGGTGATTCTACAATGTGCAGTGTGATGCCTGGTACTACAGCCATCCTGGATGACCCATGCAGCCTCTTGACATCCCAGCTGTTTGTTCCGCCGCTTTTACTTTGGTCGTGACACTGCCAAATATTCAAGCCAGATTCAAAGCTACAGGGATTTTTCCATTTAATCAGTTTTGAATAAATTATGATGAGTTTCTGTTATCAGCAGTCACTGACAGGCCATATCCTGGAATTTCCCCATCTTGTCCAACCAATCCAAATCCTTCACTTATTTCATCCTCACTAGCCTTTCCATCAAAGGAACCAATAATTTCCAATTCCTCAGCAACAAATAACACAAGGCCTACTACCCTTCCAGAAATTGCTTCTGACCCTTCCAACAGTTCTAAAGAAAGTCAAATGACAACATCTGGTTAGGGCTCCTCAAACCAATATGAATTGGCACTGGGTGAGAACTTGGCCTTGCCTGCATTGTCAACTGCAAGTAAGCCCTAGTTATCAATGTCAGAAGAGGAGCAATCCTCTGGAAACAAAGAAACAAGTCCATCGATTTTGAAATTGCTTTATGACATCCGACCACTACCAAAAGTAGGGCCACGCACAGGAAACAAGATTGGAGGTAAGAAAGGAAAAACACAGATTCTGACTAACACTCCAGAAAAGCTCCTGACTGAACAGGAAGCAGAACAGCTGGAAAGAAGAAGAAGCAACCAGCAGTAGACAATAAAAAGAGGCGTAAGCGAATGAAAATGAAAGCTGGGCCTACCGCGAAACAGCAGCCAAAGAAGAAAACCTGTAGGAATTCTTTGTTTCAAAATAAGAAGAAATCGGCAGCTGAGTCAGACTCTGATGAAGAGGACACATTCTGTCTAGTGTACGTGATGAACCTTATTCCAACAGCAAATCTGGAGAAACGTGGGTTCAGTGCCTTGACTGTAGGATGTCGGCTCACGAGGAGTGCACTGATGGCAGTCTTGCTTTTGTTTGCCAGAACTGTGACTCATCTGATGATGTAAAATAATGATGCTTTAAACATTTTGTGATGAGAATTAAAGTAAAATAAAATCATATGGCTTCTCACATGAAGAATTTTAAATAATATTAGACGGTAGCAACATGCCGCATGGTATGTATCAACTCGCCTCGTATCAGGGTAAGGTGATACATAATTAGGGGCATTGTTTTCAGTGCTAAAGTTACATTATATCAAACATACTGATCCAAAGCATGTGATGAAAAGATGCACGATACCCGGTGGCACTGATTTAAGTATTCATGACTGCTCTAGTTGAATTGCTTGCTGCACAATATTAGAACATGCAAAATTATTATTACCTAACCTCAGCCTCCCCCTAACCATGCAGGGGAGACGGTCAGAGTTGTGACGTTTGACTTCAAGGGCAGAGGTGCTGGATCTGCTCATGCCTCATTACTCTGTTCGCTTCATGGTCATTCATAAGTAAAGACTATGCTTAAGAAGGTGGGAGGTATGAATTAGGTGTTACTCATGTTCCAACAGGTAGGTCCACATTTTATGTTGTTAACAAATATTTCTAGGTAACAGATGAGTACACATCTCCTTGAACATGACAGAATAAATTAGTGCAAACTCATCAGCTGTGAATCATCTTATGGATGGACAATTGTTCCATTCATAACACCTAGGAGTCAGGCAGGAGTGCCTGCAGGATGCAGAATATTGCACAGTGCATGCATGGTACTCATTGTGTATACTTATATCAAAAAATTCCTCTGGGATTCCTTATGTTCAGTGGCTACAGCATGTATGTACCATGCCTGTACCAGTGGAATCACCTCATACATGCAACAGTACAAGCCAGTGGATTCAGGGCATGTTTGCACACACAGCCATGTCTACTACTGTAACACACATGTTCAACTTATTAAGATATGCATGGTATATGCTATACATGTATTCTGATGCTCATTTCTGTTTATCTTTCCATGTAGGTGGCATACTTGTCTTTGCCAATACAGCCATCACTAGCTGGGGAATTTGAAACCACTGATCAGGAGCCCCTTAGACCTGCAAATAAAGAAAAGCATTTTGACTGGAGTTGGAAGCAGCGTCTTTTAGAGTGGGAGTAGAAAAAACAGATCACTTGAGGCATTTGGTAATACAAACAATAGTAGTAACATGGTTTGAATTACTTTGCACATATACTCTGACATGGCTGACGGCGATCACCCAGACATGTGTATGCTAGTTGCCACTAATGGACATGCTGCTTAATCTATAATGTCTGTGTTAATGCTCAAAAGGGTACTTACTTCTTCTGGTTGCTGTGTTGAACGAGGCAGAATGTGGGCACTGATGCCACATATGGAAGGCTGTGGTGTACACCAAAGCACAATCCCCTATACATTGTATATGCATGTGGGGTAGGGTTCATGTAATGACACAAGGCCTAGCCAACCCATCTGTTTCAGGTCAAGTGGCAACTCAGTACAGCAGATTGCTGCACTCAGTGACCCACCTTACTAGTCATATCTGGCAAGAACTGGATTCTTGACACATTGCATGATGTGAGAAGACAAGATATGGCATAAGTATGTGCTGTTGTTGATTATTTGAAACAAGCTGTGTGATTTTTTTTTGGGGTGGCATCTAGAAAAACCTTGTGCAGCATGCATGGCTTGTAGACAAGCAGACACAGGCTGTGCATAAAGTATATGTTACAGCAGGTGCCATACATGAGGACAAAATAGATGATATACTGGCTGCTATGGCATGCTTGGTTAACGTGACTCTTGTTGGTCCCAGCCAGGAACCTCTACCACCAGATTATTTAGCATGCAAAGAGTATGGATGGACTGCTTGCAAAACAGACTGATAGACAGACAGTATTCTGTGCAGCACTGCCTCTGCAACAAGTCTCCAGTGATGTAATAGTGACATGCGTGCCCACCATTAATGTCTGCTTGTGGTTGTTGTGCATGTCTTATGCTGTCTGACTGTGTATCCCACACATATTATAGTATTCAGGGTATCTGACTCTTGAATAGGATTCCTACCTAATGTACAATTTTCAGGTCTATATCATTTTGTCGAACACTTACTTTGTCAAACCTTTATGCATTGAACTTTATCAATTGAACACCATTTCAGCTAATGGTTACTTTATCAAAACTTTTTTCCAGAGAAGGGAGCTAATTTTTATTTATTTATCTATTTTACATTTGTTTACTGTGTAGTGTCCAACTGGGCTGGGTTGCCTGTTTTCATGGAGAGCTGGGGAGAAAAGCTCCAGTTACAAACATTACAGTCATAAAAAGGCAGAAGTTACAATTAGAAACTATAGTAATAAGGTACAAAATGACATATGAAGAACTGAAAAAAATAAATAAACTAAAAAGTAAAGTACCATATTTACATCAGCACTAATCAAAATAAAATAATACTCAATGTAGCAATGATTACTTTTCTTACAATACTAGGTTAAATAGAAGTGTAATAAAAACACTAGTGGTATGGAAAACACAGTGAGCAGAAGGTGAGAAACAGACCAAGAGCAGGCCTAACTTAGTAAGGCATGTTCATACAGTGTTTTAGAGATTAATTAAGTTTAAGTTTTACATAGCTGAAAATTGAGGTACAATAGCAGGGGGAAGCTGCTGTTGTTACAAATTTGCCATTTTCCCCAATGTAGTGTAATCTTGGAGTTGGCATATATAATTACAGGGTGTGTCCATGTGTGTGTGTGGGGGGGCATAACCCCCCACATCACGGGTTGTAAGGGGCAAAGCCCCCCACCTTGGAGAGTTTAAAATAATGCTGTTTTTGTGACAATCATTCTGGTGGACAAGTAGCTTCTTTCACTAGGAAAACTTTTCGATGATATAACCGTTCATTGAAATGGTGTTCGATGGATAAAGTTCAGTGAATAAAGATTCGACAAAGTAAGTGCTTGACAAAGTGATATAGACCCACAATGTTTGTAGCATATACACCTAACACTTTACACTGTGTTTCTCTTTGGACATGGCAAGAAGACAGACCTGTACACCATTTTACAGTTTACTCAGTGGTCTTGGCTATGTCAGAGGGGAAAGTAATGCATAGTATCTTTCATATGCTACACTGTGCACAGGTCTTCCAGACATCAGACAGATATCAATATGTGTGACATGTACTAGCCATTGTTCTTCCTCTACATCTTCCTCATTACCATCTTGTCATGTAGCATAACTAAGCTGCACCTGTGACATGTGTTGCCCAGCCACCAACATCCATTGCAGTCACATACTCTTCAGTATGGCACAGGACAGGAAAATCCATGCTGCCTTTTTTGGGTAAAGTTTGGATCCCACCCCCATAAGGTATCCAGGTATGTGAATGGTTCCTTTTTGATGCCATTGATGTGGTCTGCTACCGCATCTATCCAGCTTTGTACACGGTGGTACTTCATCACCAATCTTTCATCGTGTCAAATTTTGGTTATTAACAAGGGCTGCAGTGAGCACCCAGTATATTTTATGAAAGAGAGTGAGAAAATGCACTGGTTAATCTTTGTGTGTTTGCTGTTGATTCTTACCTATAGCCTGGTTTCCTTAATCTTACCAATGTTCTTTTTGGCACACCTATAACAGCCCTGTGGTACATATTCCTGTGTGAATGCCTAGTATAGTATGGTATGTTTATCTGTGCTTTGTAAATCTCATGGTTTGCTGGGGGAATTAGATTTCTTCCTCCTTAAGTATGCTGCCCTCTCATCATTTGGTTGTGGACATACAGCTGTATGGGTGTAGCCCGTGGCACTGACCACAACTGGTGGATTTGCCACAGTGTGAAAT
Organism: Protopterus annectens; assembly: GCF_019279795.1. Taxonomy (NCBI): domain Eukaryota; kingdom Metazoa; phylum Chordata; order Ceratodontiformes; family Protopteridae; genus Protopterus; species Protopterus annectens. The sequence continues at coordinate 105,096,578 of NC_056747.1, forward strand.
GCTTGCATTCTTCCTCCTTAAGTATGCTGCCCTCTCATCATTTGGTTGTGGACAAACAGCTGTATGGGTGTAGCCTGTGGCACTGACCACAACTGGTAGATTTGTCACAGTGTGAAATGCTTGCATGGCAGGCCACCATTCTGTGAATGGATTATCAGGGAATATGATGGACCCAGCATATGCTTCAGCATGCTGTTGAAGACTGTATCCTGCTACTTTGACATGCACTATGAAATTTGGTTAGCATATCATCTGTACATTGTTGGAAAGCCTCAGTGGTTAGGACATGGCATGCAAGACCGAACTGTAGCTGTAGTTATGAGGCATGCGGTCCAGGAGACCTTTAAGAAGCCAGTTGTCCCAAAGCACTGTCTGGTAAAGGAACTCGCTCAAGGTCACACAGTAGGCAAATGAAAGTTGAGGGAATCAAACCCTGTACCACAGGAAGTAACTTGTTAGTAGCTCATAGCCTTAATCCTAGGCACCTGAACTGCCCCTTCTGGATGTCATTCATAGGCTTTACAACTGCATGCATCCAGCTCTGTACCTGGTTGTACTCTAATAAACCTTTCAGGATGTCAAATATTTGCACAAAAAATAAAAATATTTACAAATGCTAATAGATATAAGAATACAAATAGGACTCAATTTAAAATCAACATGGTTATTACAGATCAAGGCACTTTTGTTGACAACAAGGTTTATTTTGACTAACATGTATCAGTCATAGTTAAGAAATTATTGTACCTCATCTAAATAATTGCTAAAAGTGTATTTTGTAGTTTTAAGGAATTCAGAATTCCCATGTGTTGTTCCCTCATTAGGGCTGTTCACCTTGGCATGTACCTGTCCAAATGTCTTGCTCAACCCAAAAGGCCCCAATGGTTCCTAACTGAAAAATTCATCAGACATATCTCATTAAACTATCAAAATAGACTAAACGTTCTAAAAAGAAAAATAAAAAAGATTTAAAGTCCTGTCATTTTACTTGGTCTCATACAAGCTTTTGCATGCTGTTCTGTGCTTAGCCTTACATGCTTTCAAAGACCCTGTCCAATTAGACCACCTTTACCTTTGGCAAGGGGGCACTTTTATGAGAACCTGACCTGAGTTTGATTAGAGACTTGGGCTTCTGTTGGAACTGTTGTAATGAATGGTCATGCATGTCCTTGTGTGTGTGAGTGTGGGGGAACAGGAGTATATAATGTTGTAATCTCTTGGAGGAGGGGTGGCATTGAAAGGATGGCCCAGGTGTGGACATTTGGCCACCAAACTGTGAACATGGTGCTCTCATCATGGGTACATGTCAGTATGCACTTGCAATGGGAGGACACAGTGGCCACATGGTGACATGGGTTACTTGTCCCCCACCCAGAGGAGGGGCTACAGCCCATATTACAAAAACATCCTCATTACCAGGATGCCAGGAAAGCCACAAAATCACCACTGAAGCTGCCTTTATGACAGCCACCCCAGGCCAGCTCTTACTCTCACCGGGGATACCCAGGATGGGGGAATGAATAGGCGTGACTGGTTGGGGATGGTTGATGGTTAGCAGCCACTGTGAAAACCAGAATGCAGTGGTCTTGATGATTGGTTTAATATTTAAAAATTCACACCTGGGTATGTAGCATGGCTCTCCCTGACTTGGGTAAATAAGTTTACTCTCTTGCACTGGTTAGGCTTCTCAAGGGTTTTCCAAACTACCCACGTAGTTATGAGTCTACAAGGAAACAGAATAGACTATGATGTAGGTAACTGAGGAGGACAATCGAACGCAGAGTTCAGAGACATTAGAAAGTGGATAACTAGGGAGAGTAAGTGGAGGGTGTGGGAAGGAGGAAGATGTGTGCAGTCTGGGAAATAAAGGAGAGTAAAGGGTGGAGAGAGTGAAAAGAGATTAAAACAAACCAAACAAATGCAAATACCTGAAGTGCACTTGCTAATTGGAGCAACAATGATATTCCCATGTATGTCCAAAGTGGATCAGGGAACACACTCCAGAAACAAAACGATAAAGCTTAGTACTCATCATCTGGTTGTGGGTGGCATTACTATTTTTGAAAACTCTCAGGCACCTTTGGAAACAGGTACACCCCACCTCCATCTAAGATGAGCAAAATGGAAGAATTCTGTATTCTAAGTAATGCATTCAGTGCCCACTCTGTAATGTGCAATGTTTTTAATGGTCCATTGTTTCTGATGGCTGACTAATGGGAATTTGCTCCGTGGTCC